>NC_092445.1:5334166-5486258 GCF_036169615.1 Heliangelus exortis | reverse complement strand
TTATTAATCACCGCCCCGGAGTGGGCGGGACAGGGATGGCGTCCCGGATCCGCGGGACCCGCCGGTGCGGAGGGTGCGGGGGTAGAAAAGGCGAAAGGGAAGCGGAGGGGCAGGGTGGGTGCGGGAGGAGCAGGGGGGTATTTAGGAGGTTCGGGCAGAGGGGAGCTGGGGGGGGGGGGGGGGGGGGCCGGCGGGGGCCGGCGGGGGCCGGCAGAGCTGAGTGCAGGCAGGGCAGAGGCAGAGGCAGGGCCGCTGGTGCAGGGCACTGGGATGGATGTACGTCCCGTACTCGCAGCATGTCGGGTCTGTCACGACACCCGTCCCCGGCTGCCTGCAGCCCTGCCTTGCCTCGTGGCAGGAAGCAGGCAGGAGGGAGGCCAGGTCGGGGTGACCTGCGGGCCCTGGGCCACCCTGAGAGTCCGCACGGGATCGGGAGGTAAAACGGGAGGGAATGAGACCCTCCTGGGGGTCCCTGTGCAGGAAGCACTCGTTTCTGCTCCGGGACGCCTCAACCTCCACCTCTGAGGATGTCTGGAGTAAATCCGGGTGGTGGCGTGGGACTGAACCCGTGATGCTGGGGTGCTGGGGAGGGGTGTGGAGCAGACAGAGGATCCAGCAGTCCATAGGGGCCACACTGACCCTAAAAATCTGTCCAAGCCATAGCCGAGGGGGTCAGAATCAACTCTGCTGGTGGCTGTGGTGACAGTGTCCCTGTGGGGGTGAGCTTGGGGGGCACAGCCAGTGCCCACCTCCTGCCTGCCCCACTGCTGCCCCATCTCTCTCCCTTGCAGCCAGCTGCCTTGGCCCCGAGCGCTGCTGTGGACACCATGAGGGGTCTCTGGGCCCTGGTGCTCACGGGGCTCATCAGTGCTTGTGAGGGGAAGGAGCTGCCACCAGCAGAAGGTAAGAGGCACCAGGAGTCGGGGTTGGGGTTTGTATGGAAGCCACCTCCTTGCCTGCTGCTGGGGAGGGGAGGGCTGGGTCAGACCCAGGGATCTCAAGCCAGAGGTGGCTTGAGCCATGCCAGGTCCCCACGTGCCAGGACCACACTGGTGGCCGGGGTGGTGGCTGCAGACATTGGCTCTCTGCAGAGCCTTGGCTGTGCTGGCTTCAGGGCTCTGCTCAGCATCCCGTGTGGGCAGGGGGCCAGGGAGAGCTGAGCTGGCCCTGCTGTGGGGAGACAGCTTGGGGACACCCCGTCATCACCCCCACATCCCAGGCTGTGCTCCGGGAGGGAGCGGGGTTGGCCGTGCTCTGTCCATGGGGTGCCTGGTGCCAGCTGGCAGGGAAGGCAGCGCTGTCCGGCAGCCGGATCCTGGCGAGAGCCCCTCTGTAGGTGATCCAGGAGCACTCCGGACAGGGATGGGGATGCACAGAGCTCCCGAGAAGGGTTTGGCCTCCAGCTGCAAGGTTGGAAGAGGTTTGGCCATGGTGCGAGCCAATGGTGGTGAAGGGTTTAGGGCTGGGGACAGAGGATGGTGACTGAGCCCATGGGTGTCCCGGGCAGGGGTGCCTGGCTGTGGGGTCCTGTGTGAGGGTCCCAGATGGGGTGGGCTGTGAGTCGGGGTGAGCTCCAGGCGGATGGTGGGGAGGAGCTGCTGGCAGCAGAGCCGCGGTTGCATCAGTCATTGCGGGGGTGGAGCGGCGGCTTGGCTGGGGGAGAGGGGCCCGGGAGCTGCCTGGATTTGGAAGGGACCCTGCAGCCAGCACCGGCACCCACTGTGCTGTTTTCAGGCCCTTCACTAGAGGAATGAGGGTTGGGGGGGTGAGGGTTTCCCTTAGGGGCAGCACTAGGGTCAGGGGAAGCTTCAGAGCAGATCAGTCCCAGGGTGATTTATGCTTTTGCCTTCCACCCCCTGCCCTGCTGAGGATGATCTCAATGCCGGCAGGAGGGAGCTCTGCCCCCACCCATGACATGTGCCGGCAGCACTGGGTCCAGTTGCTGCCACCATGCCGGGGGTCCTGGGGACAAAGGCCACGTCCCTGCACTGCTGCTGAGCCAGTGGTCAGCCTGGGGGAGAAGCAGCGTGGTGGTGCCAGACTGGGGTGAAGGTGGAGGTGGGCACTGGGGCTACAGGGGGGCTACAGCTCTCATAAGGGCTGGGGAAGAGACGAGGGAATCGCCAAGGGCCATCCCTGCTCCAGAGACAAAACAAATTCCTTCTTTAATACCCCCTTGTTTTCTCCTCTGTCTCGCACCTCCCAACATCTGGTAGTATCCAGCGGAGGTGGATTGATGCTGCTGAAGTGATAATCCATCAGCCCAGCTGCAAATAGTGCCAGCTGTCCCTGTGACTGACACGGCATTTCCTGCCCCTCTCCCTGTCCCCTGGCCCTCACACCTGTCCTCTGGGGCCACCAGCTCTGAGGATGTCACCATGATGGGTTGGGAAGGACAGCAGGCAGCTCTGGGTGCCATCTCCCCACCTTGGGTGTCCGTGGCACCCATCCAAGTCTCCTGATGCAGAGTCCAGGCACGGGGCTGTTTTGAGGCAAAACATGCAGCAGCTGGGAAAAGTGTTTCACCTTGCTGGGGGAGGTGGCGTGGACAGCCCCGAGCTTACCCTTCTCCCTTCTAAACTTGCTGCTTCCCTCCTGGTGGGCTGCTGGCTGCCATGGGAGCTGGGTTTGCTGGTCAGCTCAGCCATCATCCTGGGGGAGGCTGGGACGAGCTCCTGGCAGCACCACAGGACCCACTTGTCCAGCCCCCCTGAGGACACTGTGGTGACACCGTGGTGACACGTTGTTTGCCTTTCAGGGCAGCTGTGCCCACAGCTCTGGGAGGAGGATCTGGTTGGGGACAAGTATGAGAACATCACAGGTAAGGAAAGCCCCTCACCCCACCAAGAAGCACCCCACACAGCTCCGACACCCAAGGGATGGGCTCTGCCCCCTGCCTGCAGATCCCCAGCCACCCAGGCCCAGGTCTCACCCGCCCTTCTCTTTCCTGCAGGTTTTAACCTGATTAAAAGGTTTGACCTGCTGAAGATCTCCTCCATCAAGAAGATCAGGAACCCCAGGGGGCCAGCGGTGCTGCGGCTGGGAGCCGTCCCACTGGTCCAGCCCACACAGTGAGTGAGGGTGGCTACTGGGGGGCCCTTGCTGGCCACCATCCCCAAATCTTTTAAGGATGGAACATGGGTGAATCTCGTTATGCTTTGCCCTTAATTCAAGGGGAGCCCAGGCAGCTTTGTGGCACTCGGGGCTGATGCAGAGGAGCTGGGGGTGCAGCCCAAGCCACTTTTCCTCCTAGAAAGTCAACCCTGGGCTGCAGTGTCTCAGCTGGGTCGTGGCCAACCCTTATGCAACCAGGGCTCTGTGGTGGCTCTGTGGCTGCTGTCCCTGACTTGGCAGGCACTCTCCAGAGTCTAGAGGAGCTCCAAACACTGCCCAGCTCTGAGTAGGCACCATGACTTTGCCAGGGCCATGGGGGCTGCTGGGGGAGGTGTGTGGAGTCGGGTCATCTCCTCATCTCCTGCACATGAAGGAGATGAAGCTGAGCTCTGGGGTTAGGGCTGGCAGGGATGCTGCAGCGTGGCGAGGTGGGAGCAGGTCCATCCACATCCTTGGGAGCTGTTCCTGGAGGAAGCTGCTGTGGTTTGCATGACTGACTTCTCCAGCCTGCCTGTCCCCACGTCACCCTGGGGCTGGCACACAGCTTTGCCTGGTACAGGGCTCTACCAAGGATGAAGGAGACTCAGCCTTGGCTCCTGACCTCGGCAGCCAAGTCCTCAGATGGCTTGGAGATGACGGATGCTCCAGGCTGGTGTTGCTCTTGGCTGGGTGCCTGTGGCAGCACAGAGACAGCCCTGGGGAATGCTCAGCACGGGGGTAGCCCCAGCAGCCGGGTTGCTAGCCCCAGGTGAGCACCCATGGGTGCCCCTCTGCCCTAGCCCTGCTCCTCAGTGCCCCACAAGGACATCTCCATGCCCTTCCAAGAGTGGAGTGGACCACTAGGTCTGGCTTGACTCCTGTGCCTTGGTCCAGCTCCAGCGTGGTGGTTTGGAAAATCCCTGACATGGTAGAACTGAGCCTCAAGCAAATATTTCCAGAGGCTGAGTGGGCTGTGGGCAAGCTGGGCACTGTCCCACTGGGGAACTGCTCTCCTCCTTCCCACCACATCGGGGGGGGCAGGCTGTTGGTGGGGGGTGGGCACCATGGTTGTCCCTGCCCCCTCCTGCACAGAAGCATCTGTCCCATGCAGAGTGTGGGGTCAGGGATGTGTGTCCTGGCTGTCAGAGGACAAAATTCCATACCCTGGTGATAAGTATGTGGCCCCATGCTGTATTCACCCCGAGGGGGCTGCGTTTGGGGTGCACGGTGGAGATGGGGGGTGGGAATGGGGCCAAGTGGCTGTGCCATGTCCTGGTGGCTTCCGGTGCCAGGGGGATGGGGCTGGGGGTGCCGTGGAGCTCAGTGCAGGGTCACCCCTGATGCTCATCCCTGCAGGCAGGTGTTCCCCCGGGGGCTGCCCCCCACCTTCACCCTCATCCTCACTTTGCTGCTGAAGAAGAACAGCACCGGGGAGCACTGGTACCTCTTCCAGGTCACCGACCGGCAGGGTTACCCCCAGGTATGGCCCCCGGGTGGTGGGACACACCGGTGGCACAGGGGACAGTCGGGAGTTGTCCCCAAGCACCGTGTCCCCTCTCCGTCCAGCTCTCCCTGGCTGTGCACGGCCCCGAGAAGAGTCTGGAGTTCCAGGCCAGGGCTCCGGGGGCCGCGTTCGTCAGCGCCGTCTTCGCGGGGAAGGCGGTGGGGTCCCTGTTCGACGGGAGGTGGCACAAGGTGGCGGTGTCCGTGCAGAGCAGCGCTGTCTCCATACACCTCGACTGCTCCTCCATCTCCTCCAAGCCGCTGGCAGCCCGGCGGGCGCTGTCCCCCGAGGGCAATGCCTTCCTGGGGCTGGATGCTGTGCGGGGCACCCCAATACGGGTGAGGCCCTGTGGGGTGTGGGTTATGCTCCCCCTGGGGTGGGGGGGTCCCTCCCTGACCCCCCCCCGCCCCTTTCCTGCTGCAGTTTGACATCCAGCAAGCTCAGATCTACTGTGACGCCGAGCTGGCCAGGCAGGAGGGGTGCTGTGAGATCTCGGCCAGTGGGGTGAGTCCCCTCCCCAAACCCCCATAATCCATCAAGTCCTGGCTGAGCTCTGGCATTGCTCTGCACGGTCAGGGATTTCCCAAGAGGGAAACTGAGGCACGGTGAGGGGCAGACCTCTTGGCCAGACCTACCCCGTGTGTCACCTCCTGCTCATCGTGTCAGCTCTTCACCAGTGCTGAGATGTCACCCGATGTCTCTGTGGCCAGCACAGGGCACCGTGCAGGATGAATCCCTCTCCTGAATCACTCTGGGTGCTTGGGCAGGGCTGGGCTGAGAGCTCCCCCCCGATCCATCCCCATCTCCCAGCAGTGCCAGGTGGAAGCACCCAAGACCCGTCGGCAAGCAGAGCTGCTGCAGAGCAGTAACCTCATCGAGCTCTCCCCCCAGCCCGAGGGACGGGTCTACACCCGCTGCTTCTGCCTGGAGGAGCCACTGGGCACGGTGAGACCCCCCAGCCCCCTCACAGCCCGTCCTCTGTGATGCTGAGTGCTGCCAAGGGTTGGTTCCTCCCCTGGAAAAGCCCTGTCTCATATTTTCCACTGCTCGGGGCAAGGAGAAGAGGGAGGGAGGGAAGGAGGAAAGGAGAGAGGGAGAAGCAGGCAGGAAGCAAGGGATGAGGAGGGGTCCTGCAGCCCCACCACAATGCTTCACCCTCCACCCTGGAGCTCAGGCCCTGTGGGTGTCACAGGAAGGTGTCACCCATGGGTGCCCCAGGCAGGATCACCCGGGGGTGCGTGGGGAGGTGTCACCCAGGGGGGTGGGTGGTAGGTATCACACATGGGTGCTCTGCTCTCTCCACAGGAGCCAGTGAGGACCTCAGGGAAGACCAATTCAAAGGGAGATCATGGGGAGAAGGTGAGGGGAGGTGGGAAAGGGTGTCCCAGCCCCACTGCAATCATCCTGGCACACCCCGCTCCGCTTTCCTTCCTGGTTCAGGTGTTGGTGCTGTGTTGGGACCCATCCCTGCTGCAGGCTGGGTCTTTCCCTGTCACATTCAGGAACTTTCTGCTCTGCCAGAGCTGCGAAAGCATCTGCTCTGCTCCCCTGAGCAGGAATCGAGGCCCCACTTAACTCTGCGCCAGTGCTGGAGCAATCCCAGACGTGGCCAAGGGCCTCTTTTTTCCCCTTGAGTGTCTCCAGAGAACTGCTGGAGCTGGAATGCATCCCCAGCATCGTCCATATCCCATCCCTCTGTGGTCCTGTCCACCCCTAGGGCTGTTGTGACCTGGTTGTGGGATCCTGATGAGGATCCCCAGGGTGCATCCCATGGGTGCCGTGGCATAGTCTGGGAGTTAGGGCTATGGACATGCCTGCTCTCTGCCCCTGTCAGTTCCCTGCAATGACATGGGTGAGGTGTGGGGCTGAGGAGCAGGAACCCCATGGGAACACATTGGAGCATTTGGCTGGGGTCTAGGACAACTGACCACTGCCAATGTGCCACTGCCAAGTGACCACCACCCAGATGGTGGCAGCCAGTTGGTGGTGGCCAGTTGTCCCCCGTCCCCCCAGGCAAATCCATAAAACTACTGAGTAATCCGTATGGGTTTGGGGTGCTCAGGAGAGCTGGACAGTGGGTGCTGTAGGGTTGTGGGTGGTGCACATTGCTGGTTCCAGCCCCCATCCCTGTCTTTTCCAGTGCCCTCCCTGCTTGCCGCAGATGGCCTCAGGAAACGTGAGTGTGCCACGGGGCTGGGCTGTGAGATGGGGACCCTGACCCTACTGCTCTGCCATCACCACCAGCCCCCAGCTCCTCCTGGCCTGGGACCTGGCAACATCTGGGTGCAGGAAAGGTGTCTGATCCCTTCCAGATGTGGCCCCATCCCTATGGCAACCTCTGGCTGGAGGTGTGGGGCTGATGGCAGGGGGATGGTGGATGTTTGGGACCTCAAATGCTTCATGGGTGCCACTTGGGGACATGGTGATGGAGGATGGGGACCACAGTGGGGAGGGGGCTCTCTCCTGCTGCCATTTGGGGGCTCAGGGTGCTGGGGGACACCTCTCTCTCCTCTCTCCTCAGGTCACACTTGGTCCCCCAGGTCTAAAGGTAGGTTTGTCACCCCCAGGACACACAGACCCCAGCTTCTCAAGGATGTGGCCACACAGATCCTCAGCTGTGCCTGAAGCATCCCTGCCCAGCAGCTGTGGGTGCAGGCATGGACATGGGGACATCCCCACCCCATCTTGTCACCTGCACATCCCTTCTCTTGCAGGGTGGGAAGGGCGAGCGTGGGCTGCCAGGCACTACTGGTGGCAAGGGGGAGAAAGGTGACCGAGTGAGTGTCCCCAGCAGGGACCCCCTGCCCTGGGAGTCCCACTGCCCCTGGGAGGGCTCCTGTCCTCCCCCCCCCCCAGCTCAGACAGAGCCCCTGAGCCCCCTCCCTCCTCCCGCAGGGCGCTGACTGCGTGCGCACCCATCCTGGTGGTCCCATGCAGGTGAGACCCCCACCCTACCCCCACCTACCCCCAGCCCCAGCTCTCCCACCCCCCAGGCTCACCCCTCTCCCCCCTCCACAGTGTGCTGAGGGGCCACGGGGTGAGAAGGGAGAGCGTGGAGAGGAGGTAAGTGATGCTGAGCAGTGGGGCTGTGGGGCACCCACCAGTGCTGCCCACCCCCCACATCTCGTGTGGATTTCGGGGTCCAGCCCAGAGAAGATGGCTCAGGGGTTGGGGGTGGGATAAAAGGGGCACTGGTGCAAGCAGGAGGACTGGAGCCCTGTGCGAGCCCACCCATGGGCACCTTTGCAAGCCCACCCATGGGCACCCACCTTCCCCTGCTGTTCTCACACAGGGGGTCCCAGGACCATCCGGTGCTGATGGGCAGAAGGTAAGCCCAGCCCACCCACTGGTCCCAGCATTGCAGCAGGGACAGCCACCCAGTGGGTTCCAGAGTGGCTGCAGAGGTTTTAGGACCTGCTGGTGCCACCCTGGCCAGTGTGGGAGACCAGTGTGTGTGACATCCATCTGTCCCACAGGGCCAGAAGGGTGAGAAGGGTGACGGGGGACTGCAGGGCAAGCCAGGGCGCCCAGGGCGTGATGTGAGTAGTACTGGGTGGTACTGGGACATCCCCTGGGCATCCCTGGGGCATCCCCGGGGCCATCTGTGACCACCCCGCCTGGGTGCTGTGCATGTGCAGAGCCTTCATATCCTCTCCCCTCCTGGCAGGGCCGCCCTGGAGAGATTTGTGTGGTGGGTCCCAAGGGCCAGAAGGTAGGTGGGGGTTTTGGGGTGAGTGGGTGGGAGCTGGAGCCCCTGGTGGCAGTGCTGCTGCTGACCACCCCTGCCTTGGATTCCAGGGTGACCCTGGCCTCGTGGGACCCGAGGGGCTGGCCGGTGAGCCAGGACCCCCAGGGAAGCCAGGAACTCCAGGGATTGGCTTTCCAGGGAAGCCGGTAAGGACCCCCATGCTGCGGGGCTGTGCCAGGGTGGCCATCAACATGAGGGGAGCAAGGTGCCCCCCACAGCTCCGTGATGGGGACAGAGCACTCCTGCAGGGCTAACACCATCTTCTCTCCCTTTTCAGGGTGACCCTGGTGGTCCCCCAGGTCCAAAAGGAGAAAAGGTGAGTTTAGGGGAAAGGGTTCCTGGATGCCCCCCATCCTACTTCATCCTGGTGTGGTGGGTTGTGCTGGGGATCCCTGGTCAGAACCAGAGCTGGGTCAGCGCTGGCTTATGGTACCACTCAGCTGGGTGGCCCTGGGTCTGGTTTGGGGGGCAGAAGGGCCATGGTTTACTCCTTTGCTGGGCTCAGGCTCTCCTGTCTCTGGCTCCAGGGCAGTTCAGGAGCTCCTGGACCCGTCGGATCGCCTGGGACACCCGTGAGTAGAGAGCAGCCAAAGCTCGGGGTCAGGGATGGGTTCCTTGGCTGGAGGATGGGACTACTTGGCTGGAGCCATGGTGGGATCCGGAGTGGTGCTGGGATCCATGCCCAGGCACATGAAGGGGGCTGGAAGAGCTGGATTCCTCCTTCAGGGCTGGGACCATCCTGTGCCACAGTGGTGGTGGCAGAGGTTGTGGGGTGCTGGGGGGCACTGCCAGGGCAAACCTTGTCCTGAAGCAGCCCCATGGGATGTCTTCCTCCTGCAGGGACCTCCCGGTGTCCTGGGGCCCAAAGGAGACAAGGTGGGTGCAGAGGCAGGGGGCTGGTGTGGGGCTGTGCCACGGGCATGGCAGCTCCTGCCAGCACGGGCCCTCCCCTGGGCTGGGGGCACCTCGGGGGCCACCCCCAGGACCCCCCAGCCCCATGTGTCACTGTCCCCATGGGCAGGGTGAGCCGTGTGAGGTGTGTCCCACCATCTCCGAGGGGACACCTGGTGCCATTGGGCTGCCTGGCAAACCAGGAGCCAGGGGAGCACCCGGAGCACCCGGCAGGGATGGGGTCTCGGTGAGTGTGAACCCCAGGGGCTGGCAGGGGGCAGAGCAGGGTCTCATCTCATCCCTAACACTCCCTCTTTGTCTCCCCCTCCCCAGGACACCCCCGGCCCCGTGGGACCCAAAGGGGACAGGGTAGGTGACACAGGGCCAAGGGGTGGGCTTGCTTGTCCCCAGTGGAGGTGGGCAGCACCCATCCCAGCTCCTGCATTTCCTTCCCAGGGAGATCCTGGCATCCAGGGCATGAAAGGGGAGAAGGTGAGTGTCTCTCCCCTGTCCCACCACCCCGCTCGGTGGGCAGCCCTCCCTGGAGCCCCCCCTGAGCTGTATCCTCCCCCCACCCTTGCAGGGGGACTCCTGCCTGGCCTGTGACCCCCAGGTCCTTGCTGCGGTGCTGCGGGGTCCCACCAGGGGGCTCGGGGCTGAACCAGCATGGCCGGTGAGTACATGGGGCTGAGCCCCCTCCCCAGGCTGGGGAGGCTGCAGGTTCTGTGTGTGTAACCCCTCGGGGTGTTCAGCAGGGTGAAGTGGGGCTCCCCTCACTGGCTGGCATCAAGGGTGAGAAGGTGAGTGACCCCCCAACTCCCACTCCCCTCTTTCTGCCCACCCCGATTACGGGGTTGGGGAAGCCTCAGCTCCTGACCCTGATGTCTTGCAGGGGGATGGTGGCCAGGAGGGACCTGTGGGCAGACCGGTGAGTGGGGCTCTGAGGGGCTCAGGGGGGAGTCCAGGGGGGTAAGAGCTGGGGGTCACAGTCTCATCTCTGCTGTGGCTTTTCCACGCAGGGAACCCCAGGACACAAGGGCAATGCAGGCATGCAGGGCCTCAAAGGAGAGAAGGTGAGTTGGGGATCCCCCTGGGGGCCCCCTCTCTCTGCCCCATCCATGGAACCTCCCCAGCTGAGACCCATGCAATTCATTGCATGGGACAGCCCTGAGATGGGGAGAGCAGGGGGGGCTGCAAGCTCACCCCCTGCAGTGCTCCAGTCCCCAAAGCCACTGGGATGTCCCCTCCTCAGGGTGAGCCATGTGGGCAGTGCCTCCCTGTGCCACAGGCCCTCGAAGGGGCAGCAACAGTGCTGGCTGTGCCAGGACCACCAGGGGAGAGGGGCCCAGGAGGACCCCCGGGCAGAGCAGTGAGTACCCCCTCTGCTGGCTGTGCCCCTTTTGGGGGTGCCCTGGCCTGACCCCTTCCTCTGTTCCCCCAGGGCAGACCTGGTGACACTGGTCAGAAGGGACAGAAGGTGAGAGGGGCTCTGGTGGTGGTGGCACAGGAGCTGTAAACATCTCCCCCCGCCCCACAAGGATTTGGGGCTAGGGGAGTTCTGTGTGCCCCCTGCCCCATGCCACCCTTGTCCCCTCTTTTTGCCAGGGGGACACAGGCAGCCCTGGGGACCCGGGCACCCCGGGCATGGTTGGTGTCCCGGGGCTGTCGGGGGAGCCTGGCATCAGGGGCCCAGCTGGTCCCAAAGGGGAGAAGGTGAGACCCTCACCCTGGTGTGGGGACCTGCATCCCATCACCACCGTGTCACCCATCCCCACCTCCCCTCCCCTGCTCCCTCCTCTGCAGGGAGACGCCTGTGAGCCCATTCCCAGTCCGCATGGTGACTTCTTGGACGCGGCTGGCATCCCAGGAAAACCCGGGGCCAAAGGGGACCAGGGCCCCCCCGGCGTTGGCCAGCCGGGCAGACCCGTGAGTGGCCCCTCCCCGGCTGGTTGCCTGCGGGCATCGTGGCCCCTCCCCGGGGCTGACCCTGCTGTGTTTTAGGGGAAGCCGGGACTGCCGGGGGTCCAGGGCCCCGTGGGGCTGAAGGGGCTGCAGGTGAGTGGGGCTGGGGGGGTCTGGGCACGGAGGGGTGGGCACGGGGGTCTCGGGGTTATTCACTGCCCCTCTGTGTCCTTAGGGTGAGCCGGGACCACCGGGGATCGGCCGTCCGGGACCCCAGGTGGGTGTGTGGGGTGCCCATGTGCTGCTATGTCGTGACATGTCACGACAAATCGTGCCAGTGGCTCTGCTGGCTCTCACACACTCCCATTTTCCCCAGGGAGAGCCTGGAAGCACCGGACCCCCTGGGATACCTGTAAGTGTAGGGGTTGGGGCTGCTCATCCTCTGGAGGTGGAGCTGCCTCTCCCCCCCCACCCCAATTCCTGCAGGCAGGGGGGGATCGTGCAGCATCAGCCCCCCCATTGTGGACAGTGGCAGTGGGGCCCTGGTCACAGTGCTGCCACCATGGTTTGCTGAGTAGCCCGCGGACTGGCTGGGGGAGGTAACACCCTGTCCTATCGCCAGGGCCCCCCTGGACCCCAGGGACCCCCAGGGATAGCGACAGAGAAAGGTGCCAAGGTAAGAGAGCATCCCCCAGACCTCCCTCCCCCCCTTGCCTTTCCCACTGCTGTCCTTCCTCTGCAGGGATCTCCGGGACCCAAAGGTGATGTGGGACCTCCTGGGCCACCAGGGACCAGCATCACGGGGCCACCTGTAAGTCCTGGGACAGTCATCACCACCTGCCCCCAGCCCCTCAGCGTGGGCTAAAAAGCCCCCATTGCCAGGGGCTGAGCCTGCAGCTGAGCTTCCTCACCCTCCTCTTCCTCACAGGGCCCCGAAGGGCCACGGGGGCTCCCCGGGTCCAGCGGGCAGCCGGTACGTATGAGGGGTGTGGGTGGGGGGCTGTGGGTGGGGGGGCACGGGGCATGTGCCTGCTAACACATCTCTGGCTTTGCTCCTCACAGGGGGAGAAGGGTGCCCAGGGAGAGAAGGTGAGTTGGGGTAATGGTCAAGATGTGCCCCTTGCCCCCTCCCTGCCCCCCTCTCTACCCCCCTCCCTGCCCTCACCTCCTCTCTCCACAGGGAGACCCCGGGGAATGTCTCTGCCCACCCAGCCCTCGCCAGGACCCCAGCTATGCCGGGATGCCGGTAAGCACCACGACCTCCCCAGACACCTCCCAGCTCTGCTTTGCCCCCCCTTGAATGTTCTTCCCCCTCTCTTGACTCCAGGGAGCCCCAGGACTCTGGACTGGGATGTCCTGGCAGCCACAGCCCGGCCCTCAGGTGGGTGCTGCCCCCACTGCCTTTCACCCACCAGCCCCCCACCCACCACCACCTCACCCCCTGCCTCTCTCCCCTTGTGTTTTGGGGTCTTGCAGGGTCCCCCAGGAGACCCCGGCCCCCCCGGCCCCCCCGGTGCCCCGGGTCGCCAGGTGAGTGATGGCAGATGGGTGATCAGGGATCCATTCTGCTCAGCTTTTGGGGCAGAGTTGAAATATTCCACCTTTCTCCTCGGCTTTAGGGGATGCCAGGACACAATGGCTTACCGGGACTGCCCGGACCGGCTGGGGACCTGGTAGGTGTCACTGTGCCCGTGGCAGCTTCCCTGTGATACCCATCCTGCTCCCCTGGGGACGGGGTCAGTCCCCTCCCATCCTCTCTCCTCCCATTCCCTCCCCTCCTGCATCTCTTCCAGGGCCCGCTGAGCGTCATGGCCGAGAGGAACATCGAGGTGCTGAGGGTGAGAGCCAGGGGACGGTGCTCCTTCATGCCCAGGGGACCCCAAACCCCTCGGAATGCCCCTAACTGGCCCCCATCTCCCCCCAGACCCTCTGCGGGGACTGTGCCCAGCTGCAGGCAGCCTTTGCTCCTCCCAGCACTGTGGAAGGGGAGAAGGGGGATGGGGGCATGCCGGGTGCCCCCGGCAGTGAGAGCTGTGCCCAGGTGAGTATTTGCCCACCTCTGGGTGGGAATTCCAGTGCCCAACCCCCCCCGATCCTGGTGGGTGTTGGGGTGAGGTGCAGAGATGCTCCAGCACCCCATGCAGCAGCTGGCGGGGGTGGGCACCTGGGAGGCTCCTGCACCCAGCTCCCCCCTGTCCCAGTGGGGTCCCTGGGAGGGTAACCGGTTTATCTTGAGCAGGGACTGGTGCAGGCTGAAGCAGGGGTGCTGAGCACCCGAGGAGTGTGGGGTGCCAGGCTCTGTGCCCTACGGCTCCTCCACTGGATCCCTACAGGGCACCCCTGCTGACTCCTGTGGGGTTTTTTTGTGGGGTTTGTTTGTTTGTTTGGGTTTTTTCTTTTTTCTTTTTTTTTCTTTCTTTTTTTTTTATTTTTTTTTTCCTAGTGCTTTGCTCAGCTGCCGAGAGCAGAGGAGGCTCGGGTGAGTGAACCCAGCACCCTCCCCTGCCCCTGGGGCTGAGCTGCCTCCCTGGTGGGTCCTCAGGATGCTGCGGGATGGTCCCCCCGGGGCAGGACCCGGCACTGCCCCCCCCCCCCCTTCCCCTTCGTTTTGGGGGTTGTCTGGGGGGGCTCAGCCATGGGTAGAGCCAAACCCAGCTCCTGAGGTGTCCCCACTCCCTGTAGGGTGACAACCCTGACACGGATTGTGCTGGACATCCTGGACTGCCAGGCATCCCGGGGGAGAGGGGAGAGCAGGTGGGTGCTCCCCTCTGCTATGCCCCCCACCCAGCGGCTGCGGGGGCTGTGGCTGCCCTCTCAGAGCCCCTCGGAGCTGGAGCGGGGCCAGGCCCCCGTCGTCCCCCCGTGTCCTCCCCCAGTGCCCCCTGACAGCCGCCTTTCCCCAGGGTTTACCAGGACTGCGGGGACCCCCGGGGCCACCTGGACCCATCGTAAGTAGCCCTGACAGGGGCGGGGGATGACTGTGGGCATCGTGTGATGTTCCTGGAGGGCTTTGAGCCCCCCCGCTGCAAATCACCAAAGGGTCGGGCGCTCCGCCCCGTGGCCGCGGTGATGGGCTGAGGGCCGGGGTAGTGGCGAGGCGGAGGTGCAGCGCTCCTGCAGAGCCTGGAGGTGGAGGCAAAGAGGCTGCCAGCCCGGAGATGGAGCAGGAGCTCAGCCGAGCCAGCTCCTGCCCGAGCATCCTGCAGTGTCCCACAGGCTCAGCCCGGGCTCCCAGGAGCTGTTTCCAGTCTGTGACCTCCCTGTTTCTCCCCTCAGGGCCCTCCAGGCTTTCCTGGAACGCCCGGCGCACCCGGACTGCCCGTAAGGACCCAGCACGGCTCCGCTCTGTGCCCTCTGTTGCTGCCGCTTGGTTTGGCTGTGTCCCCTGTCCCTGTGTCCCCTGGGAGCAGCCACAGCCCAGCTGCCCCCTCCCCTTCCACCCCATCTCCATCATCCCATTCCATCCCCATGCAAGGGGTCTCAGGGGACCCGGGGTCTGCAGGTTCAGGAATTATTTCCCTGAGCTCAGGGACCTGGTGCTGGCACTTGCTGTCCCTGGTGCCTGGTTTTGGGAACCTTCACCACCATGGGACCCGGGTGTACCAGGGTGACCGTAGCCCTGGGGCTGGCACAGCTTGACCCCTCTTGGTGTCTTAGGGACCTCTTGACCTCATTTGGTGCCTGCAGCTCATCACATCCCATGGGGTATGTTGGGTGCTCCAGATGGCACCCGGATGCTGGCCCTGGGAACTCCCCTCATGGGGGTCAGGAGGACCCCCCCTGTGCAGCCTGGGCTCATCTTCCTCCACCCTGGTCCCCAGTCCTCTGGGGTCAGCCAGCCTCCACCTCCATCTTGATCCTCATCTTCATCTTCATCCTCATCCTCATCTTCATCCTCCTGCCCCCTCCTAGCACCAGGCAGTGGTGGGGCTGTGCTGGTGATTCCTGGAGTATCCTGCCCTCCCATGTCAGCCATGTCCTGTTCCTGTCCCCTCATCCACTAATGTCACCATAACACCACAGTCTGTGTGGGTCTGTGTGGGTCGTTGCTCTGTGTGTCCTGTCCAGCCTCGGCACCACGTCACCCCACTAACCCACCCCAGCCATCCTGTGACACAGAGCCCAGGGTCTCCTGGCTGTCACCCGTGTCACCTGGCTGGGCTGAAGTGTGTTCTGGGCAGTGGCTGGGGTGCCAGGAGGTGGGCACCCCAACCCGGGCTCAGCTTTCCACGGCACTGGGGGCACAGGCGGCAGTGACCCAGGTGTGACAGTACCTGGGTGGAGGGGGCCCAGCCGAGGGCTGAACGGGTCCCCCCCGGTGCCTGCAGGTGCTGGGCAGGCTGGGATCTGCACGTGCTGGTGGTGACAGACCCCAAGGGCTGTACCAGTGTCCCCAGTCCCTGCACTCTGCCCGGCCGTGGTGCCAGGCAGGCACAGCCCCGGGCAGAGGTGCAGGACACCTCCTGCAGCTCCTCTCTTCTCCCTTCCGAAGGGTCTCCAGGGGGAACGTGGCCCTGCTGGGCTTGCTGGAGCCAAAGGGGAGCCGGTGAGTGGTGTGGGAGGAGGGGACAGGGACACACGGGTGCCCTGAGGGCTTTGAGCTCCTGGCTGGGGCTCTGCATGTGGCTCAGCATCGCCCTCCTGCACAGGGACCTCCAGGACAGCCTGGCTACCCCGGTGCCACCGGTCCTCCCGGCCTTCCTGTGAGTATCCTGGGGAACCAGACAGCCCATGCCAGCTCCCCACCACCCCGGGTGTCCCCATGTCCCTCCCTGGTGTTTGCTGGGCCCCTTGTGCTGCTGGGGAGGAGCAGTCAGGGGACACCAAGCTCTGAGTCCCTGCAGGGCTCATCCCTGTGTTCTCTCCCCTGTCCCACACATTCCTGGTCCCCAATCCATTGCCTGCCTGTTCACTCCATCCATCCCTGCCCTGTCCTTCCCCATGCCCCATCATCTGTCCCCCACCTCCTGCCTGTGCCCCACATCCCAGCTCCTTCCTTGTCTTTCGTGAGACCTTCATCTCTTTCCTTCCCCAGGGCATCAAAGGTGAACGAGGCTACATGGGCCCCCCCGGGGAGAAGGGGGAACTGGTGAGTCTCTCATGGCAGTGATCCAGGGGCAGAGGGGCTGGGGGCTCTCCCAGGTGCCCTCCTCCCCCCAGGCACCAGGCTCCTTCCAGTTGCATCCATCTGACTCTGTCTCTCCCTTTCCCAGGGACCCCCTGGCTTGGACGGCCCTCCCGGTCCTATTGGGCCAGTGGTAGGTGCCCACCCACCCTAATGGGCTCCCTGGGGGGTCTGGGGAGGGGGTTGCTGTGGGGGCAGCAATGTGCTCCCCACCCCTCTCACCCTCATTCTCTGCAGGGGCCGAGGGGTGAGCGTGGGCTCCCAGGCAGTGCTGGTGAGAAGGGGGACCAGGTGAGTGTCCCTGGGGGGATGAGGATGCCCGGGACCCCCTCTGGGCGGGATGTGGCCATTGGGGTCCGGCTCAGCTCTTCTCTCTCCTCAGGGTTTCCAGGGCCAGCCTGGCTTCCCAGGACCACCGGTGAGTGCATCCCCCCGGGGCTGTGAGGAGCACAGTGGGAGAGGAAACTCTGTCCCCATGTCCCCACATCCCTGTGGAGCTGGGGATATGTCCCAGGAGAACATGGGGATGTCTGTGGGACAGAGCACGGAGGACAGCCCAGCACTGATGGGCTGTGTGGGGCTGAGCTCTCCCACTGTGTTCCCCCCCCTCACTTAACACCCCTCTTCTCTTTAGGGACCCCCTGGCTTCCCAGGGAAGGTTGGTCCTGCTGGACCACCTGGACCCATGGCTGAGAAGGTGGGTGCCTGTGGGACATGGCTGTGTGGTGGCACCCTCAGGCTGGGGGACAGGTTTGGTCCCTGCTCTGCAGGGTGGCCAAGGGGTGGCACAGCCCCTGCTGCTCCTGTCACCTCCTGTGGCTCTTGCAGGGCAGCGAGGGCATGCGTGGCCCCCCAGGGATGCCAGGGCCCCCCGGACCCCCCGGACCTCCAGGCATCCAAGTAAGACCCCCCCCAAGCCACCCCTGAGGACAGAGGGGACAGGACTACCCGTGTCATGGTGCTCCTGTGGGGCACTACTGGCTGGACCTGCTCCCTGGGGACCCCCAGAGGGTCAGGGACCCCCAGAGCCCCTTGGTTCAAGCCACCCTCTGACACCTCCTCCTTGTCCCCACAGGGTCCTGCTGGCTTGGAAGGATTGGATGGCAAGGATGGAAAGCCAGGGCTGCGGGTGAGGCTCTGGGGGGCTCCCAGGTGCTGCCAGGGGGCAACCACCCCCCCAGGACACCCCTAACCTCTCTCTTTCTCCCTAGGGAGACCCTGGCCCACCTGGACCTCCAGGGATGATGGGTCCTCCGGTGAGTGACAGCCTTCCTTGTCACCCTTCCCTGGCTGTTGGCTCCTGGCCTGTCCCTGCTACCAGGATCCAGTGTCCCCTTGCCCGGGACTGTCCCACCATGGGCTTTTGGTGACACTGAGCCCAAGGGGGTGGGTGGGGGTCCCTGGTGCCTCAGTCTGCTTGTGGGAGCTGGGACCCCCACCCAGCTTTTTTCTCCCTCTAGGGCTTCAAGGGGAAGACGGGACACCCAGGTCTGCCAGGGCCAAAGGTGGGTGACGGTGGCACAGGGGACACTCAGCAGTGACAGCTTGAGGGACCTTGGTGCTAAGCAGCCCACAATGTCCCTTCCTCCTTTTAGGGTGACTGTGGCAAACCTGGCCCCCCAGGGAGCACAGGCCGGCCAGGAGCAGAGGTGATCAAGGGGGTGGATGGGCAATGGAGCCCTGAGGGGGGTGGTCCCCGTGCCCCCCCTCATCACACTACCTTCTCTAGGGTGACCCTGGACCCATGGGACCCCAAGGCCGCCAGGGACCCCCAGGGCTCATTGTAAGTTGGACCTGCCCCAAAAATCTGCCCATGGCCTCCCTGCAGCACAGGGAGTGGGGGCATTGCCATGACCCCCCCCTCCAGCTGACAACCCCACCTCCAGCTGACAACCCCCCCTCTGTTTCTGCCTCCCAGGGCCCCCCGGGCAGCCCGGGGCAGCCGGGTCCTGCTGGGCTCACCGGAGTGGTGAGTAGTTCCTGGGGACAGACCCTGCCCCATCACAGCCCCCGTTGTGTGAGGTGGGGGCTCAGATGGGGCCGGGGGTGATGCCTCAGAGGGTGGGTTCAGGGTTCCTCATCCTCCTCTGACTCCGATGCTGCCGGCTCCCTCCTCCTCCTCCTCCCCCCCGCAGGGGCTGAAGGGTGAGCGGGGCTCGGCGGGGGAGCGAGGTCTGCCGGGAATGCCAGGAGAGCCAGGACCCCCCGGACACCCGGGACCTCCGGTGAGTGCAGGGGGTGTGTGTGTGAGGGGTGTCCCAGCCCCCTGCACCCCACTGCAGCGGGGACTTTGAGGTCACTACCTCACTGTGTCCCTGTTTGATTCCACAGGGGGAGCAGGGATCCGAGGGACCCGTCGGGAAAGAGGTACGAGAGTGTGATCTGCACCTTCCCAGCCCGGCAGGACCCAGAACCAGACCATGATGTCCTTCTGGCCTGGCCACAGTGTCCCCAAGGTGCCAATGTAGGGGACATCCCTGTCACCCCCTCCTCTGTGTCTCCCCAGGGCCCCCCAGGAAAACCCGGTACCGCGGGACCGGCCGGACAGAAGGTGAGGATGGGGTGGGATCCCGGTCCTGCCCTCCCCCCCCCAACCCCGGGTCCCATATCCCCATTCCGGGGGTGCCAGGGCTGAACCCCATTTCTCGGTGTCCCCACAGGGTGAAGCTGGATCCCCTGGCGAGAGGGGCTACCCCGGGGAGAAGGGCAGAGCTGGAATGCCCGGGGGACCTGGGAAAAGCGGATCCATGGGTCTGGTGGGGCCGCGGGGGCCCGCGGGAGAGAGGGGTCCCCCCGGCTCACCGGGACCGGCGGGCAGCCCCGGACTGCCGGGCCCCCCGGGGATGATGGTAAGGAGAGGGAGGTCGTGCAGAGGGACCCCCTCCTCCCCCAGCCCCTGCAGGGCCCGATGGCGATATCCCCTCCTTTGTCCCCTCCCTCCCAGGGAGATTTGGTAAATTACGACGAGATCAAGAGGTTCATAAGGCAGGAGCTGAACAAGATGTTTGATGGTAACGGGGATGGGATGGGGGGTGGGGGCATCTCCGTGCCCCCCCCCCCGGTGCTGAGCGTTGCCGCGTGTCCCCGCAGAGCGGATGGCATACTACACCTCCCGCCTGCACTTCCCCGTGGAGATGGTGGCATCCCCTGGGAGACCCGGTCCCCCCGGGAAGGATGGGCTGCCCGGCCGGCCGGGCCCCCCCGGCTCTCCGGGAATGCCGGGACAAATTGGGAGAGAGGGGCGGCAGGGAGTGCCGGGTATGAGGGGTAAGTGCTGCTCCTCGGGAGCATTCCCGGTGTCCCTGAGGGATGGGGATGTCGGGATTCTGCCGAGGTCTCACCCCTCTCCCCCCACCTCTCCTCCAGGTGAGCCGGGAGCCAAAGGAGAAAAAGGAGAGAAAGGCGTGGGGATGATGGGGGATACCGGGCCCCCGGGCCCCCCAGGTGAGCTCCCTCCCTCTGCCTTGTCACCAGCCCCACGCTGGGGCTTGCTGCCACCTCCCTCCTTCTCTCTCCATCTCTTCCAGGTCCCCAAGGGCCACCAGGCTACGGGAAGATGGGTCCCCCGGGGCCTGTAGGGCAGCAGGGGATCCCCGGCATCCCTGGCCCCCCGGGTGCCACGGGGCAGCCGGGCAAGACGGGGCACTGCAGCCCGGCAGAGTGCTTGGGAGTGCCCATGGAGCAGCCCCTCTTCCAGCCCAAGAACGTCAAGGGTCCTTTCGGCTGAGGGGGTCTCCTCCCCCCCATCCCCACCCCCCGCCTTTGCTGTTAATATTGTTTCCCCGCTGTGCCGGGGGCTGTGCCTGTCCCGCGGGGAGGTGGGCGGGGGGTCTGGGTGTTGTACAGCTCCGTCGCGATCGAGAGGGCAGGTGGATCCTGCCCGACCAAATACACCCGTGCTGGTGCCTCTGTCTTCTCATTCGGCTGTGGGATTGATCCCCATCCCTGTACCCATCCCTATCCCTATCCCTATCCCAAAGGGATGCAGAGCCCCAGTTCAGAGCACTCTGGTGGGGGGAATGGTGCCCCTGAGCCCCCTCCTGCCCTGTGGCCTGATGGGCGGGGGGATCCTGGGGGTTCCCAGCCCTGATTCTGGGGAGATCCCAGCCCTGATCCCAGCCCTGATCTGACGAGATCTCAGCCCTTCTTCTGTGAGGATCCAGAACCAGCTGGATCCCAGCCCTAATGTCAGGAGATCCCAGTCCTAATCCCAGAGGATTCCAGCCCTGATCCTGAGAGGATCCTAGCCCTGCCTGTAGAGGAGCAACTCCTGGAGATATCCCGGGAGAATCCCAGCCCCGCTCCCGGGGGGATCCAGCTCCGGCGGGGATCCGGCGGGGATCCGGCGGGGATCCGGCGGGGATCCGGCGGGGATCCGGCGGGGATCCGGCGGGGATCCGGCGGGGATCCGGCGGGGATCCGGCGGGGATCCGGCGGGGCCGTGTGGGCCCCACCCTCTCTCAGGTTGTTGCCTCTTTAAGGCCACTCCTGTCCCGCGACTTCTCGCGCGGCCCCGCCCAATAAAGAGGGCGTGGCATCGGCTCCACCCTCCCGTCTCAACCAATGGGCGCGCGCTTCACCAGTGACGTCAACGGGGCGGGGCCCTATCGGTGTCATGGCGGCGTATCCGGGGCAGGTGGGGCCGGGGACACAGAGGGGGACCTGGGGGGGTCGGTGCCGAACTACGGGGCACTGCCGGTGCCCGGTTCTCGGTGCCCGGTTCTCGGTGCCCGGTGCCGGTCGCACACCGCACTCTGTCTTTCCCCAGGGCTTCCCCGCAGCAGGACCGCCCCCCGGGAGTCCCTACGGACAGCCCCCGCCCGGGGGTCCCTACGGACAGCCCTCGCCCGGGGGTCCCTACGGACAGCCCCCGCCCGGGGGTCCCTACGGAGGCGGCGGAGCCCCCTACGGACAGCCCGGTCCCTACGGACAGCCCGGGCCGTACGGCGGGGCGGCTCCCGGAGGTGAGGGGGGGTCCCTCGGGGGTGTGTGTGTGTGTGTGTGGGGGGGGGGGGTGTCCTCAGACCCCTTCCTCCGGTGTGGCGGCCCCGGGAGAAGGAGCCGTGGGGTGGGCGCCCCTCGCTCGATTCGGATCAGTTCCTGAAGCAAATGGCGTTGTCCCGGTTCGTTCCTTTCGATCCCTTCTCCCGGGGGTGGTCTGACCCCCACCCTCCCCTTCCCGCCCCGTACAGGCGGTGCCCCCCCGGGCGTGGACCCCGAAGCCTTCTCGTGGTTCCAGGCGGTGGATGCCGATGGCAGCGGGTTCATCTCCGTCCGGGAGCTGAGGCAGGCGTTGGTGAACTCCAACTGGTCAGCGTTCGATGAGGAGACCTGTCTGCTGATGATCAGTGAGCACTGAGACCCTCGCACCCCCCCCGCACACCCTCCCGCACACGCCCCCCCCACACACCCCCCGCACACCTCCTCACCCGGGGAGCTCATTCCTCTGGGGAGCAGCCCCTCTGGAGCCAGAATGGGGCACACACAGCAGCTCCCGGCACCTTCTCGGTGGAGGACGTGTCAGGGGTCTAAAATGATGTGTGGGAAGGGGAACCCACCCCCATCTTCCCCCTCTCCTGGAAATCCAGGGATTAAAGGGAGGGACAGCTCCAGAGGTGCCTCATTCCCCCGTGTGCCCCTGCATTGGGTGTGTGTGGGGTTTTCTACAAAACTTTTGGGACTGGGTGTTGTTGCTTGGTCACGGTCCTGGTGAGGGATGGCTTTTGGGGCTCTGAGGCAGGTCCGGAGATCTCTGGGAATTTCTGCAGCCTGTTCTTGTTCCTGCTCTTTCTTCTCTCCTCCTCCAGACATGTTTGATAAGACCAGGTCGGGACGCATAGACGTGTACGGCTTCTCGGCCTTGCTGCAGTTCATCCAGCAGTGGAGGAACCTCTTCCAGCAGTATGACAGGGACCAGTCAGGCTCCATCAGCTTCCACGAGCTCCAGCAAGGTGGGTGAGGGGCAGAGACACCACCCTGACCCTTCCTGACCTCACTGGGGGGTGGCTCTCCTCCTCTGCTGGGTGTTTATTTCCAGCCTGGCCGGTGCCTCCTCCTGGTGCTGTCTCTGCTCCGTGTCTCTGAGCTCCAAGGTGTGTCCCACACTCCCGTGGCTGCAGCCCACGCCTGGAGCACACTGGGCTGGTGAAACTGGCTGTGGCAGAGCTGGCACTGAGCCCTCTGGTGGGGCAGGAGATGAGGAGCTGCAGCAGGGCTGTGGCCTGAGCTTCCTTCCCTAAGGAACCCCGGGATGCCCTCTCCTTCACCCCCATCCCAAGGGCACGTGGGTTAAACTGCATTTTCTGGGAGGAACTCTTGGGTGTGTGTGTGTGTGTGTGTCTGATGGAGGGGAAAAACGTCTGGAATTCGTGCCTTGGTTTGGTTCCTCCCTCTGGAGAGCCGTGCCCACACACACCCACCACGGGTGGGGGGGCACATGGGGTGTGTGCCAGCACGGGGGGGTGGGGGACACAGCCTCTCTGCCCACCCATTGGGAGGGTTTAATCCCTGTATTTCCTTGCTCCCAGCTTTCTCCCAGATGGGCTACAACCTGAGCCCCCAGTTTAGCCAACTGCTGCTGTCCCGCTACGCCCCCCGAGCCCCCAACCCCAGCATCCAGCTCGACCGCTTCATCCACATCTGCATCCAGCTCCAGAGCATCACCGATGCCTTCCGGGAGAAGGACACAGGGCTGGCGGGACACCTGAGGCTCAGCTACGAGGACTTCCTCACCATGGTTGTCACTCGGATGCTCTGACACCCTGGGACACAGGCTGGGAGCCAGCTGGGAGCTCTGGGTGGGTGTCCCAGAGCTTGGGGTGGTTCTGGGTGGCTCTCCAGGAGCTTCAGGTGGCTCTCCCAGAGCTCTGGCTGGTTCTATGGGCTCTCCCAGAACTCTGGGTGGTTCTTCAGGAGCTCTAGGTGGTTCTCGGGGCTCTCCAGGAATTCCAGGTGGCTGTCCCAGAGCTCTGGGTCGTTCTCAGGGCTCTCCCAGAGCTCTGGGAGCTTTAGGTGGCTCTCCCAGAGCTCTGGGTGGTTCTAGGGCCTCTCCACGAGCTCCAGGCATCCTCAGCCCCATGCTGGGATGTGGCTGTGCCTCCAGAAGAGCCAGCTGATGCCCTGGACTGGCTTTCCAGCCTGCTGGGATCCTCCTGGCTTCAGTTCCTTGTCTCCCAAGCCAAACTGGAGCCCAGTTCTGGGGTCATTCTGGGCAGTAGCCAAACCAGTAGCCCGTGCCATGCTTCCCGGGGAGCATTTCAGTCTTTCATCACCAGAGTCATGCTTAAACCCTCTGCTTGGGATGTCTGTGGTGGAACATCTCTGTCTCAGCACGCTTTTGGGGACTCTGCAGTGACCAAGAGCTGAGCCATCACTTACTGAGCAGCAGGAGGGACACGAGTGCTGGCAGAGCTCATCCCTCCTTGCCTCACAAGCAGCTCTTCCTCCCCAGGAGCACATCCACCCCCTTGGCACTGCTGGAATCACTCCAGCTTTCCTGGGACTCTCCTTTTCTCTCCATGCTGCTGGAATGGACCCCTTTGCTGCAGGATCATCAACACCCACCCCCCTCAAATCCTTGCCAATGTCTGTGCTGATTTGCCTGTCTGCTAAAGCCAAACTTGGAAACGTTTTAGGGCTTATTTTTACAGCTTTGGAATAAAAGGCAGCGTGCACTGGTCACTGGTGGTTTGAGTCCAAGGACATGGCCCTGTGTCACCCCCCAAACCCCTCACCTTGGGTCTGGCAGCAGCTCTGGGTGCAGGGGACACACACACATCCTCCTCCTGTGCCTCTGCCCCTGCTCTGGGCACTCTGCCCCGGGCTCAATGCACGTCCCTGAAGTTCCTTCTTAACTCATTTCACGGCAACTTAAAGAAAATAAAGCCCCAGGGTCCCCTGCTGGGATCCGGTGTAGATCTGACCAGCTCACAGCTGTTTTTTTCTGTGGTTTTGAGGAGATCTGCAGGTGATTAGCCTTTAATTGGCCTCCACCAGAAATCTGAGCCTCCTTTGGAGGGACACGGTGTTACTGCATGTTTGAAGGAATTTTTATAAAGGAAAGCACTGAAAGCAGGCAGTGATTTCTCTGGTGCTTTCTGATTAATGAATACCCAGCTGTGGGCGTTTTCCTCTGCAGCCCAGGGCAGGACTTGATGTTCTGCAGCAATTCTGATCATTCCAGCAATAGTTCTGGTCCTGTCCTCTGGGGTCAGAGCTGCCCGACCTGCCAGGGGTCAGGGAAAGGGTGGGGGGTGGCAGTGGGTAGGGTGTATGTGTCTGTATATATATGTGTGTGTGTGTATGTACACACACATATATGTATACATACTCACACATACATTCATACAGACATACAAATATACATTTCTGCACATATACCCAAATACCCAGGTGTAAAGGCACTGAGGAGTGTCTCTGCATCTGTATATATATATGTGTGTGTGTGGCCGTGTACATACAATTAATAATATATATTTGTAAATTCTATGCTACAGTAAGTGTATATATGTGTAAACAGATCAACACGCTCTAACAGAGTGGAAGGGGGGATCTCTACACAGACATACACAAAAGACACTGGGGTTTGCACACACAGAAACAGGCACTGCGGGGTGTCTGTGTGTATATACACCTATATAAAACACAGTAACAGACACCAGGATATATATATATATTACACATAGAGTAATGAACACTGGGAGATAGATTTTATATAAATATATATAAATATATATGTACACACACAGACAGTAAGACAGACAGAGTAACAAACATTATGGGTTGTGTACATATGTACATGTGTACATGTACACATAAACCAGGCACTGTGGGGTGATATATACACACACAAACACACATAGTAACAAACAGTGTGGGAAATATTTATATATACAAAGATATATACATAAACACAGAGTAAAAGGCACTATGGGGGGTGTGTGTATAAAAAAAAAACAAACCAAACAAACCACACGTGTATGCACACACACACGGAGAATAACAGGCACTGTGTGTGGGGGGGTATATATATACATACACACACAGGGTAATACATTGTGGGGTGTGTACATATATATTTATATATATATTATAAATGAACTCACAGTGTCTGTCAGGGTGTATGTGCGTACACATACAGTCCACTGTGTTTGTTAGCGTATATGTTTATATATGTGTATATATCCTACAGATACCTCACAGTGTCTGCTAGCGTGTGTGTGTGTATATCCCAAAGTGTTCCTTAATGTGTGTGTGTGTGTATATATATATATATATAGAGAGAGAGAGAGAGAAATATATCCCTCAGTGTTGGTTAATGTGTGTGTATAGACAGTTGATAGATATCCCAGCCTTTGTTACTCTGTGTGTGTGTGCGTGGGAGGGGATTTTTTTATATATATATATATGTGTGTATGTGTGTATCCCCCACTGTGCGTTAGTGTGTGTGTAGATATAGATATACCCCAAAGTATTTGTTAATGTGTGTATGTGTGTATATATATATATGTGTATATATATATGTATATATATGTATATATAGCTATATATCCCACAGTGTCTGTTAATATGTATATAAACTATTTATCCCAGTGTCTGTTAATGTGTGTGTGTGTGTATATAGATTAGATAGACAGGTAGACACAAACACAGATATACACACACACACACACATATATATATATAAATATATGTATATGTATGTATATGTGTGTATATATATATATACACATATATATGTGCATGCACGTGTACACACTCCATGGTGTCATGTGACAATGTGCGCCCACACGTGTGTCTCGGGGGTGTGTCTGCACATGTGTGTCTCAGGGGTGTGTGTGCACACACGTGTGTCTCAGGGCCGTGTGTGTGCGCACATCCGTGTCCCGGTGTGCACACACGTCCCCTGCAGTACCTCCCGTCTCCGCCAGGTGGCGGCCTCCCTGCGCTGGGTGCGGTGACCCCGGGGGGTCCGGAGGTGTCGGGGCAGCGAAGGGAGGCGATAAATACATAAAAATTAAAAAAAACCCAAAAATTTAATCGCCATGGGACTGCTCTGCTGTCCCCACCCCTCCCGTGGCCCTGTTGCGGTTGCCCGTGTGGTTGTGGTGGCAGTCCTGGTGATGGTGGCACTATTGGGTGACGGTGGCATTGCCGGCAGCAGTGGCCTCGGTGGCTCTGGTGACACTTCTCACGCTGATGGCAACCGTCTGACCATGGCTGCACGCTCCTCCACAGTGTCACCCCTGGCTTGATGGCAGCTGTGGTGGCCCCAGTGGCTGCGCGTGCCCGTGTCAGGTCCAGCGCTGGCCCCCGGTGCTGTCCGGGTGACGGGGGGGCCGGAAGGCACACAATGAGCGGGGCCTTATCTCACCCCCCCAGCCCTTCCTGGGGCCACGGCTGGGTCCCCCCCCGGGACAGGGTAAGGGGGACAATAAGGCCACACACCCACCCGTACCGACGGCTGGAAAGGAGCAGCCCCTGCTGGCACTGAGGATTCAGTAAGTTTATTTACAAATAATAAAAAGCAAAATAAATACAAAAAAAGTCTTAAAAGTACAGCCCAGGATGCGGGGGGGGGGTGGGGAAAGGCAGGGGGACCCGGGCTGTGTTACTTCGTGGTCCCCAGTTGTGGCCCCACCAGGACGGTGACAATGCAGGACTGAGCCCTTCCCTGTCCTCGGGAGGAGGGGGCAGGGGCCATAGCACCAAAGGGACGGGCAGGGAGGACGGTGGGACCCCAACTCCAGCTGGCAACACCCAGCCTTGGGGCTCCTCCATCCCTGGGGGCACAGATGACCCCTCTGGGCATCACTGGGTTTAACCCCCTGCTCCAGGGCTGCCTGGGAAGAGGGGAGCTGGAGGGGAGACAGGGGGATGCAGAGCCCCGGGGGTCCCACTGCAGGGCTCTCCCATCCCCCTGCCAGTGGGTGGTGAAGTCATTCGGGGGGCATCCACCTCTGGAGGAGCCCCCAAAGCCCGGGAAGCCCCCAGCAGAGGATTAGGGGGTAAATCCCCTGGGATGCAGGAGCAGCCCCCGGCCACACGCCCCGCTGCACCCAGCTGCTGTGTCAGCACAGTGGGGACAAACAGCCCCCAGGGATGGGGACCCACGGGACAGTCCCAGCCCCCTGCCCCATGGCACAGGGGGGTCCCACCCCACGGGTGCCCTCAGGATGGGACAGAGGGGCTGCAGCGTGGGGTAGAGTCCTCATGGGGACAAGGACATCCAGGTGGTGGTGGGGGCTGTGGGCACCAGGACCCTCACTTGTGGGGCATGTCCTCCACACTGACACGGCCCCAGACCCCCACCACAAAGGTCTCCACCTCGCACTCGTTGACCCCACGGGCGATGCGGAAGTGTCCACCCTCACCCCACGTTGTGCCCCACGAGTTGGCTGCCGTCTGCAGAGGGGACAGGGGAGACACAGTCACTGCTGGGTGGCCCTGCTGAAAAACTACTCCCCCCACCCCCCTGTCCCCAGGCTGGATCCCACCGAGACATTTGCAAAGCAAGGACTGAGCCCCAGCAAACTCCTGGCACCCACCAACACTCACCCAGTATTTTTGGGTCTGGCCATCAGGCAGCTGCTCCTCTCCCCACCTGCAGCAGGAGAGGAGGTTGGTGAGTGGGGGTCCCCAAGCACCACATTAGCAGGGTGCGGGGTTGACCCCACTCATTTCCTGGCCCCGGCACCTCCCCAGAGGCCAGGCCAAGATATTTACATCCGTTCCCGAAATACAGGCAGGAATATTTAGCCATGAGGAGGAGGAAGGAAGCCGCCAGCACAGGGCAGCCTCCCCGCTCCCTTCCTCAGGCTCTGCACCTCCATCCCACCTCCCTCCTTCAAAGGAGCTGAGCACAGCACACTCATGTCACTTGTGGGGCAGCCCCTGGCAGGGCTCCCCAGCATCACACCCTGCACCCTCCTTCCCTCCCCCTGCCTGAAGGAAACACCTTCCCTCCCACAAAGGAGAAAACTCCCTCCCAGAGCAGGGATCTCAATACCCCCCCAAAGCCCCACACACCTACCCAGTGATTTTGACCGAGTGGGTCCCGTGTCTCTGGTGCTTTGGCCCCTTCCCCTCAGCTACGGGTGTGTGCCGATAGATCCCACTCTTGTACATGAAGAAATCCTCGTGCACCTCCAGGATGGCTGCAGGCAGGGGGACAGGGGCTGAGGACACTGTCCCTGTTCTGAGGGCAGGGGGCTGTGTCCCTCCCCAGGGAGGAGGATATGGGCACTGGGGACACAGGGCATCACCCAGGAGGAGGGAAGGGAGCAGCTGGATCCTCCCCCTAGGCAATGTGACAAGACTTGGAAGAGGATTAAAAATAAAAAATAAATTAAAGCAAAACCAGCTGCTGAGACAGAGATTAAAGCTGAGGAGTTAATGAGCAACAAGTGCCCGTGGGGGTGGGCAGCGTGACGGACACCCCGGGGCATGGGCTAAACATTAAACGGGGAGAGCAGCAGAGGGGGGGACTGGAGAGCAGCTGGGGGGGTGGTCCTGCTCCCCACCAACCTCACCCCCCAGCCCATTGCAGCACCCAGTTCTGGGGTACACAGGGGGGTGCCCATGCCAGCTCCCTACCTTGCACGGGGCCATTCTCCAGCAGCTCCTTCATGATCTCCTTCTCCTGCAAGCACAGAGTAGGGTGGGACTGGGTCTGGGACCCCCAGCACTGCCCCTCCCGCCCCCCAAACAGAGGTGTCTGGGAGATGGGAATGGGTGGAGGAAATGGCATGGCAGGGCAGAGCTGCCCCCCCCGGGGCTCTGCAGTGGGGTTTTCCCAGCTTCACTTCCAAAACTTGGCTTTCCCAGGCAAACCACCCCAAGCCAAGCTCCCCACACCAAAGAGCTCCTCCTTCACCTGAGCTGGCAGGCTTTTCCCCATCCCATCCCATCCCACCCCATCCCGTGGGCACTCACGCTGGAGGAGAGGCGGTAGGCAGGGGTGGATTGGTAGATGTCGTTGGCATGGGTCTGGGGGTTGGGGCAGTGTGCCGTGGCCTGACGCTTGCCCCTGCCCGTGGAGCGGCTGTGCATCATGCAGGGCTGTGCTGCTGGGTGGCTCTCCTGGCTGGTGAAGGGGTAGCACTCGTCTGTCACCACCCTGTGCACCAGAGACAAGGACATGAGGAGGGGAAGGACCACCCGGCATAATCCCCAAAACCCTCTCTCCAAGAGACCCCTTTATCCTCCAAACGCTTTATCCTGAAGACCTCCCTCACCCTAAAGACCTCTTTACCCTAAAGACCCCTCTTGCCTTAAAGAACCCTTTATCCTACAGACCCCTCTCCATCCCCCCTGGTCTCCTTGTTCCCCAAGGGACAGGATGCACACGTGGCACCCTCGGTGCTGATCCCAGGCTCTCTCCAGGTAACCACAGCCTTGAACCTCCTTTTCCCCCCAATCCCATCCCCACTCACCCCCTCCGGCGCAGGTACCACCAGGCACCATCCAGCCTCCCCCCACTGCAGCCCCGCTGGTTGCGGGTGTCACAGGACAGGAGGTTTTGGGGTGACAGGGCGGGTGTCATGTGTCCCATGGAGTGGATGGAGATGCGGTCCGAGGCGACAGCTGGGAGCAAGGAGGGGTTCAGGGCATGGTGGGTGCTCCCCCAGGGCCTGCCCCGCTCCCTGGCCATGCAGTCCCTGTTGGCCACCCTGTCCCCATCCCATC
Source organism: Heliangelus exortis (assembly GCF_036169615.1). Classification (NCBI taxonomy): domain Eukaryota; kingdom Metazoa; phylum Chordata; class Aves; order Apodiformes; family Trochilidae; genus Heliangelus; species Heliangelus exortis. Next base: position 5,456,309 of record NC_092445.1, on the reverse strand, counting down.
CCATCCCACCTGCTGTGGAGAAAGCCCAGGAACCAGCACAGTTGCCCTGGTCCAGGGGCTCGTGGATCATCCCTGGCCACTTGGCAGCTGCATCGAAGTGTCGGGGCAGAACCTCGTTGGAGTCCACGTTCATCTGCAGAGGCAGAGCAAGAGGTGAAGGGTGGGTGCTCACAGCATGGGGACACCCCTGCTTTCCCACCCCCCCCTCCCCCCCCCCCCTCCCCCACTGCCTGCAGCAGCCCATCCCCAGATGGGGGATCCTCAGACCCAGACTTAGCAGCCCCCAGCCCCACTACTGGACCCCCCCAGGAGGAGGGCACCCATAACACTGACTGAGAGCAACCAGGATTTGGGTGCTTCCTTGTCCCACAGCAGCCAGATCCTTCAACTTCTCCCCAAATTTGGGCTCCTCAGCCCTGGCAGTTCCTGGGGCAACAACAGCACTGAGTGTGGTGTTGGGTTGCTCTACTCAGCCACAAATGCACAGCACTGGGTGTCTTGAGCCCCTCAGTGTGGCCTCTGGCTCACGGCCAGCCTTTCCGCTTCAAGGAGGGGACGGGGGGGACGGTGCCCCCACCCTGGCTGTGCACAGCTCACCCTTCCTGGGGAGGACACAGCACGCAGCTTATCCCAGTGCAGGAAACGCCTCTAAAATTAAACCTTGCTGGAGTCAAGGCCATGGCACATCACTCCCCCCCAGCCAGATCCCACGGGACCCCCAGCTGCTGCCCACCCCCACTGGGGGGGGGATGGTTTTGGGGGCAGGCACCCCCTGCTCTCAAAGCACTGGTGTTGCTGGCTCTGCCGACTCAGCAGCTGGGGGACTGGCTTTCCGATGGGAAAGCAGCACGGAGGAGAGGGGGAAAAAACAACACTGGGCAGGCAGGGATTGTCAGGGGGAATTTGCTGAGCTTCTGTCTCCAAACACAAGGGCTGCCCACAGCACCCACCCGGCACGGCCCCTTCCCTGCCTCCCCCCCCTGCCTGCTGAGCCCCTTTCCCAGGGTCGGGGACACTGCAGGGACATGGCCAGCTGATGGGATGAAGCCAATGGGACAGGCAGGCTCAATGCCTGGCATGCCTCAGTTTCCCCTTGCTGCCGAGGGGTGACTCACGTGCATCTCGTTCATGTTCATGACGGTGGGGGAGGGTCTGATGGTCCCCAGGCGGTGCCGGATCCCGTCCTCCAGCGTCATGCCCCAAAACTGGCTGTAGTTGGCAGCTCTCCAGCTGTGTGGCAAGAGGGGGAGTTCATCAGGGACACCCCAAAAAGCTTCAAGGGGCAAAGCATCCCTTCCCCCTCCTCCCAGTGCCCCGTCCTTACCCGTAACTGCCCCTGTTGATGGCATCAATCAACTCCCCATCCATCAGGCACGCGTGGTCCTCGCACTGCCACTGCCCCCCGGGGACACAGGTGCTGCAGGGGGGTGGCATCAGAAGGGACACTCAGACAGGGAGGGACCTCGGGCACCCTGGGTGAGTGCTGCAGCCCTGTCCCCCTTTATGGGCAGCCAGCAAGGCTGCTCCAGGGTCTGCAGGTGACTTGGCACCTGGGGAACAGGTGATGCTGGTCCAGGAGCCAGCAGGTAGCCCCCTGCGTGGCTCTGGGGCTGTCCCCCCCCTCCCTGCCCCAGTCCCTGCAGGAGCCCAGAGGGCAGGCAAAGCATGGGACTGAAAATCAGCTGAAATGCAGCCAGGCCTGCAGACTTCAGGGCAGGATGCCAGCCAGCCTGGGGATGGGACTCAGGGACAGCTGTCCCCCCACCCCCCTGGGACAAGCCACTCTGGCTCAGCCAGGAGCCCTGCAGCACCCATGGGGAGACCCAGGCAGGGGTTGGGCTGGGTGGGCATGTGCCGGGTCTGGGACCTCCTGGGGAGCCCTGTGCTCCCCCCACTCAGCCAGCAATGCTTGGCATGTTCCCTCCTGCCCAATTCCCGGCACACTCTTCCCTTTTATGGAGCCATGTGAGGCTGGAGCTTTGGCCCAGCCCCTGCCCCAATCCCACCAGCAGCACCTGCACCCCCCACCCCTCAGTGCCCCCCCCATCCCCAAGCTGCATTGGTGACCCCACATCTGGCTGTTACCTCCATGGGGGGGGGTCCCATGGTAGCTCCCAGGGTGCAGCCAGCTGGCTGCTCACAGCAGCCCCCTCTGATTCACCCAGGCATTCCGTTTGCCCCTCACCAACCCTCCCAGCAGACGGGTGGGGACTCAGTCTGGGGTGAAGCTCTGCAGGAATTGCTGCTCTGCAGGTGCCAAGTGTGGGGGAAGAAAGTTCTGGCAGAGGAGCCTCAGCCCACGAGTGCTGTCGGGGAACAGATGCTTTCCCAGGAGCAGAGAGTTCACAGCTCAGGGTCCTCAACCTCCCTTCCCCAGGGCTTGGGGACAATCAATCTCCAGCCACAGTCCCAGAGAAACATGGGGTGGCAATGGGGGGGGCCTCAGGGAGGGGGTTGAGGTGGCTTTCCCCCTCTAGCTCCAGCACGCATGCCTGCACACACGTGTGCACACACACGTGCTCGTGCCCTCACACACCCCACACAGAGCCTTTGATCTCCCTTATCTGCTGCATCGCGGGGAGGCAGCCAGCCCCGCCGTGTTTGCTCCCTGTCTAAGGGCAGATCCCTGCCTGCAGGTTCCCCTATCCCCCACACCTCTGGGATGCCATTAATACCACTGCAGCCCTTCCCAGATAAACCCCACGCTCACACCAAGGGCGAGCTCCTGGCACCCAGGCAGAGGCAGAGCCGGACTGCAGCCGCCTGGCAGGGAGCCTCCAGCTGCAGACACGTCCCGTCAGGCTTGGGCAAGCTGGGCTAGTGTGGCTACAAAAAACCCCAGCAGCACCAGGCCCACGTGCTCGCCCGGCAGAGCGAGCAGTTCCCACAAAGGCATATGCCAAAATCTGGGAGAGGCTCGAGGCCCCGGGCTCTCTGCTCCCAATATGCTGGAGCAAAAGCGTTTGGCACTGGCTCCCACCACCCAGCTCGGGTCCTGGGCTCCTGCTCCTGGAGCGGGCTGCAGGCAGCCCCAGCACTTGCAGACCCCCCCAGACCTCTCTCCGTGGGTGGGCAGGTGCTGGGGGTGTCCCCATGGCACTCACCACAGGTTGCAGTTCTCCTGGTACGTGGCTCCAGTGGGGAAGCTGCGGCCAGCACGGGCACAACCTGGATGGGAGAGGGGAGGGTGGTGGTGAGCACCTCCCTGTGCAGGGACCAGCACCCCCATGGCTCCAGGGAGAGAAATAAACACAGTCCTTAAAGCCAAGCAGTGCCCAGCAATAGGGATCAGCCCCAGGGCAGGAGCAGGGCTGGCCCAGCACGGGGAGGGTTAACAGGGGGGGTCTGGCAGGCACAGCCTGGCGGGACAGGGATAAAGGGGCCAGTTGTACCCAGAAGCTGGCTCTGCTCTGCAGGGACTTCTTAGAAAGCCTTGTGCTGTGCAGTGGGGGCTGTCCGTGCCCCCCTCACCCCCAGGAGCCCACACCAGCTGCTGGGGGGGTTAAGTCAAGGCCAGCGCCCACCTGCCCCAGACATGACCAGGAAAGCTGGGGTGGAGCCCCCCTGCCCTCTGCTCTGACCTCCACCCTCCTGTCCCTGCAACCCCACCCATGGAAAGGTGCAGAGGACAGGCTGTGGGTGCTTCCAGCCCTGTTTCTGGGAGCCTGGCCCCAGCCCAGCCACTTTGCTCGAGTTTCCCCAGCTCCCAGGGGTTGGGAGTGGCTGTGCAGCACGGGCAGGGCTGAGGGGGAGCTGCACCCACCATCCCGAAGGGAACCAGGGGCATCACACAGGGCACCCACAGACCCCTGCCCGGCTGGGCTGGAGGTGCCTCACCTGGAGATTTGGGAAAGGGTGCCGGGATGCCCAGGCAGTACTCCCAGAAGTCAGGGCAGCAGTCAGAGACGGTGCGGTTGCAGAAGAGGTCACAGTAGCAGAGGGTGTCATGGTAGGGTACGGTGCAGCCGTCGTCGCGGCCGCGGCAGCAGACATCCCCTCGCTGGCAGTAGGAGCCCCCGGCATCGTAGACCCCGTGCTCGTACAAGCCGGGGGCCAACTCCCGGCGGGTGCGGACCCGGGCAGCCCGAGAAGCCTGGGCCAGTAGCCAGAGGCAGAGCAGGGCCCGCAGCAGGCCCATGGTGCCAGCAGTGTCCCCAGACTAGCAGCTGCTGGAGGGGAAGAACATCGAGCGGGTGGGGGGGCAGCCAGGGGTCCTGTGGGCACAGGGCAGCTCCGTACTCTGCCCCAGCCCCACCCCAGCCAGCACCCAGCACACTGAGACCCGTCCGGGGGCATCTTGGCCCCCACAAAGCCTCCCCCAGAACGCTCAAAGTCCTCAGGCTTCTTTACTCCTCTTGCGACCACCCCAGCTGGGAGGAACCTCAGCGCAATGCCCCAAACTCCGGCTGCCCCTGGGTGATCACTCCCGGGGCAACCGAGGGGCCCCACGGCCACCCACCCTTCACCCCCCCCTGCTCCAAAACCAAAACTCCGGCGGGACGGAACCCTCCAGGGCAGGCGGGAGGGGCTGCCCGGGCCCCAACGCCAGCCCCAGTTGCGGCGGCAGTGCGGGCAGTGCGATGAGCTGCCGGGTCTCAGCCCAGGGGGTCGGAGGGGTGTGTGGTTAGCCCAGAGAACCCACCGGAGAAACCGCGGGGCAGGACCCCCGATCACCATCACCACCACCACCCCCCCGCCCGTACCTGCCGCGCCCGCCGCTCCGCTCCGCCGAGCCCCTCCCCCGGTCCCGCCGCTCCTTATAGCCGCGCCCCGGCCGGGGGGGCGTGGGGAGGTGCCCGGGGCAGCTGCGCTCCGGCCGGGCAGTGCTGCCGCTGCCCCTCCCCGGGAGGAGAGGAGAGGGGCGGGGCGGGGGTCGAGCCCGGGGCTGCCCTCGGAGCGGGGAAGAGAAAATCTGATGGTCCGCGGTGGCAAACCCCCCCGATCCAGTTCCTCCAGCACCTGCCCCCTGTGCCCTTTGTAAAATAGGGAGGGGTCCCTTCCACCCAGCCCCTTCCTCCCCACCCCCACCTCTGCTTCGTACAGGGGATTCCCCACTGCTGCCCGGGACAGGTGAGGAGAGGAAAGGGGGAGGGGGGCTGCATGACTCCCTCCTCCCAGCACCCCTGCTTCAGTGGGGGCAGCTGGATGAAAGTGAGACGGGGACATTCCAGCACAGCCCAGGACAGAGTTGCTGTCACTTGAAGTCTGTTCTGTGTCCCCACTGCCAGTGTCCAAGCCAAGTGTTCCAGACCCAGGAAGAGGGGTCTTGGCCATCCCATGGGCTCCAGTTCCCCCCTCAGCACCCACAATCACTGCAGGGCTTCAGCTGCCAGTCCCAGGACTCCTGCTTGGCTCTGTCCCGTGAGGAGCATCCCAGCTGCTGCCAAAGGATTCCTCGAAGATGCCTCATGGCAGCCAGGACAGGAGGCACCAAGGGTGACAAGGAGAGCAGGGTTCCCTGGGGGGGAGTGGGGTTCCCCGGTGGCTGAACCACCAACCCCCGGTGGTTCCCCTGGGCAGGGGCTGAGCCCAGGACCCCGGGCTGGAGGGCTCCCAGGTCTGCACCCTGATAATGCAGTGGGTCAGGGTGTGCTTGCACCCCACTGCCCATGTGTGGGGGGCACCACACCCGACCAGGCAGGAGCACTGCCTGCCCCCCCAGGACCCCAGCATGGTCTGGGTGCCTAAATGAGGGTCCTGCAAGAGACCCACATGCTGGGACCCCCACCCAGCTGCAGGGTCAGGGCTCTGGGAAGGGCCTTTTCCTGTGAGCATGGCCTTGGGCAGAGCATGACAAGCTGGAGAGCTGCTGAGAGCCTCAGGAAGGAACTTGGGTCCGTCCTGGAGTCCAGTCCGACTGTCTCCAACCACACGTACTTTCTCCATGACTGGACTGATAGGAATCCAGAGTGAGTCACAAATTCCCCAAGACCCCTCAGGGGACAAAGCAAAGCCACTGGTGAAAAGGACATCCCCAGCTTGTTGCTCCTTGTGCTCCTGCCAGCTGCCTGGCAGCCGCTGAGGATGTCGTGGGGTGCTTGGCAACAGAGCTGGCCCCTTCCTGTCCCCCCCCTTCCCTGCCTGATATGGGCTCATGTGTGGAGGCGGGAGTGCTGATGCCCCCCCCCCCCCATCATCCCCTTCCTCTGGCCACGCTCAGTGTCCCAAGCGTCACTCTTGGTGGGACACAGTGAACCAGCACCGCAGGGTCACAGCTGGCTGCGTCCCTCTGACGCTGGCATTGCCCTCCCTGTGTGTCCCTGCTGGCCGTGCTTGTCCCTTCTCTGGGGAGTGGCACACATGGGGAGCCAAGGTGGAGAGGGACAAAGTCCAGCCCAGGCACCTTGGGCTCACGTGGAGTGGGATGGAGAGATGTGGGCTGGCACAATCCCTGCCCTGGCCACCTCCACCTGCGGCTGCTCTGGGGGAAGAAGGACCCAGCACCCAGACCCTGCCTCACAGAGCTGTGCAAAGGGCCCAGACCTGGGGGGGTCACCCCCAGATTCCCCCTGGTGCAGCTGCACCAACTGCAGGGTGCTGCCCTCCCTGTGGTGTGCAGGGTGAGCACCCCGTGTGATGCATGGTCCCATGGCAACGGGAAGAAGGAGATCCATCCTTCCAAACCCACCTTGGGAAGCCACCCCCAAGGCTGGGACAGCCAGGCACAGGCCAGATTGGAGCCTCCCTGGCACTGCTCACCCACCCGGGGCTTTCTGGGTGCTGTTGTGTCCTGGCTCCCCCTTCAAAGCCTCCACTTCAAAGCAGCTCCACGTGAGTCACACATAAGCAGCACCAGGGGGTGGCCAAGGGTCCCCTAGGGACTGCACCTTGCACACCAGGCACTCACTGGGGCCAAGGGACTGGGGGTCACCCCAAGATTCTCCTCCCAGGAGGCTGGGGCAGGTCTGGGGCAGGGAGGTGCTGGCTGCCACGGTGCTCAGCACAGTCCAGCATTCTGGGACGAGCCAGCAATGGGTTTCTTGGCAAGAAGCATCCAGGAAAGGCAGGGACAGACCTGCAGCTTCCTCCCCAGGCAGTCCTGGGGCAGGGCGGAAAGGGACCACCCCCATCCTCCCAAGAACTCACTGGCCAGGAGACACAGCATCCCCTGGGGTGCTGGGGTGAAGGCTCTGCTGTCCCTCTTGGGGTTGTGGTCTTCTGAGGGAAGGGTCTCACCCCCCTTCACACCTTCCCTGGGATGGCCACAGGGCTCTCACAGTGTTGTCCCCACTTGGGGACACAGTGACACTTCTAAAAAGGCAGAGGGAGCATGGCCCTTGCTGTGACCCTCCCGCAGTGACCCTGGGGTCCAGCAGGACATGGGACCCTCTGCAGTGGCATCAGGCCTGCAGCCTCCAGGAAGCACGGAGCTGGGGAGGGCGATGGACCGAGCGCTGGGACCCTCCTCCTACACTGGGGGGCGACCGTGGCTCCGGGAGGGGGGGACAGGGAGGTGGCCGGAGGTGTCTGTCCCGGGTCCCCAGCACTGGGCTGGAGTGCCACCTCCCGGGAGAGCCGGGGAGAGAGACAGCAGCAGGCAGGCAGCCTCTACTCCAAATTTTAATGAAACAAATAAGTTAATAATCAAGTGAGGTAACTACCGCCGGCTGGGGAAGTCTGTGGGGACCAGCCAGCCCCGGGGAGGGTTCTACGAATTAATTCCTGCGTGCGGCTGCAGGCAAAGCTCTCGCATGCACCCTTTCCCCATGGCCGGGCGCCCACAGCACCCGGCTGTCCCCTCCTGCCCCCCTGGCACCACCACCCCACAGCCCGGCCGGGGGGGCACGGGCACTCCCGGGGGATGGGGAGGGGGCCGGGGCGCGCTGTCCACATGCATCAAACAGGGCAAGAAAAACGAGCAAGGTCGGGGATCCCGGGCTGCCGGGAGCAGAGGCACAGGGGGGCTGGGGAACAGGGGGGGAGGTCAAATCCCACACTCGGTGAGTCCCCATCAGCCCAGGTCTGATTCCGGCGGGTCTGGCTGTCAGTCCCTGACAGTTGCACAGGACACCGAGACCCCTGGGGACCCTCGGGCATGCAGGAGCAGGCGCTAGCCCCAGCTCAGCTAACTTTGGCACTACCAGGTTCACCCCCAGCCCGGCTCAGCCTGGACTAGAACAGACCCCGGCAGGGGTCGGTTAGGAGAGGGGCTGCCGTGGCTCTGCTGTGAGCCCATGCAAGGTGACATGGCCAACAACACTGTCCCCACCTGACAGTCACCCCCACACCCAACCCGTGCTCCCCCAGGGACAGGGACATGGGGAGGGACAAACCAAGCACAGCAAGACCGAGCCTGGAAGGAATCCTCTAAGCAAGAGCAGGGTCTGGCACTCGAGAGAGGGACACTCCTTGGGGACCACTGTCCCCATCATCTGTGCCTGCATCTCTCTGTCCTCTGTAGCCTCTGGGCTACCCTCAGGCAAACGATTGTCACCCAGCCCTAAGCCCCTGGGACACCCAAGTGGTCCCCCCTGGGCAGCAGGATCCAGCCCTGTGTGCTGGTAGGGGGGGGTTTGCTTATTGCCTATGGCCCCACGGGTTGCTCTTCCCGAGGGTGTTGCATATTAAGACATTATTGCATAAATATATATATATATGTATCTCCTATATATATATTGCCCTGGGAGCATGCAGGGGCAGGCAGAAGGCTCTGCTGTGCTTCTAGAGGTGGCTGCAGCCCTGTGAGCAGGGAAACAACCCAGGCAGAGGAGGGTGAGGGGGGACAGACCCCTGCACCTCGCTCAGGGGGGGCTCTGCCACTGCCTGAACCCAGAGTGATGCAGGGAAACCCCCACTGGGTTGTGCCCCAACATCCCTGCTTGGCCCCAGCAGGGAGATGGAGCCTTGCATAGCTGGCGGTGACCCCAGCTTGGGGACCAGGGACTAGACAGGACCCCACTGGAGATCTGGACATGTCCTGAGGGCTGGGGGTACCAAACCCCAGCAGATGGGGCCAGCCTGGAGCATCCCTACCCTGGCTGGGGAGCACTTGAGGCCCCAGGAGTTGGGGGGTCTCACCCCCCATGAAGGGCAGGAGAATCCCAGGAGTGTGGTGTGGCCATGCTGCAGTGCCACGGGCTCCCACCCCATTGCATCTGTGCCCCCCCCAGAGGAAGACTTGGTTCAAGTAACACGGCGAGGGCTGTGGTGAGACAGGGCTGGGCAGAGCCACGCTGCTCCCACATCCCTGCAGCTCATCCCACCGGCTGCACGCTGGCAGAATCCATCCTGCTCAGTCAATGTTGGTGCTGGCCGACCTGGAGATGTTCAAGGTCTGGGCAGAGACCGAGATGTCCTCGTGGTCCACGGGGCTGTGGTAGTCAGAGGTGATGTCGGGCTCACAGGATGGCACCTTCACAGCAGCCAGGCTGAAGGAGTTGATGGAGCCCTTGCGGAGGCACTGGGAGTAGAGGCCGAGCAGCAGGTCCAGCTTGTGCTCAATGGACTGAACCTACGGAAGAGGGCAGGGCTGAGCAGGTCCCTCACCATGGGGCGGGATCCTGGGGGGTTCCAGCTACCCCATCCCACAGGCAGGGAAGGGATGGTGACACGTTCCCCGTTGTCTGTCCCCTCCTGACCTGCCTCTCCACTTTGACCACACGCCCCATCATGCTGAGCTCATCCACAAGCTCCGTCTCCAGCGCCAGCTTCTCCCCCTTCTCCCGCAGCTTCTTGTCCGTGGTGAGGGTCCCCCTGCCCACGATCTGGTCCACGCTGGCAGGGAGGGAGGGGACATAGCCAGTCACACCCAGCAGACCAGAGGGGTGGAGATGGGACTCTGGAGACAAGTCCCACCCATGGGCAGCACTCCTCCCAGAGGGTATGGCTAGTGGTGGGAGACAGAGGGTAGCCCAGAGCCCCCCTGTCAGTTTTGGGGTGTCTCACCGTGTCTGCAAGCTCTTGATCCTGCCCAGCATGTCCAGGTGACCAGCTGAGTACTGCTCGATGACATCCTTGACGTCGTAGGGACGCAAGGTCTCCTTAAACTTCCTCTTGGCCACCAGGAACTTCAGGATCCTGCAGGGACACCTGGGTTTGCTGCAGAGCACTGAAAGTGCCTGGGCTGGAGGGTGTGTGTGGGAAGGAGGGCAAAGCGCCAATGTCCTGATCACTGTCCCCACAGGCGGACGAGCCAGGAGTCATTCCTGGTGCCTGCCCAGTCTGGCCACCACCATGGGCTGGACCAGGGCTCTCTGGTGTTGTCCATTGTGGAGGAACTGGGGACAGCAGCATGTGTGCTGGGGGCACCAGGAGGACAGTCTCACCTGACAGCCCGGATGAGGGTCTTCACTGCTGGCATGATGTCCTCGAAGGTCAGGTCACAGTTGGAGCTCTTCTCCTCTCCACTGTCCTCTGGTGGGCAGTCAGCTGTGGGTGGAATTGTAGGTGGGGGGCAGAAGCTGAGGGCTGTCTCCCTGTGCCCCCCACACCACCCACAGCCCCCACTGTGTCCCCACCAGTCCCCAGGGCTCACCCTCCACCGGGGTCCGTGGCTTGAGCCTGAGGGATGCTCGGAAGCGGGTCCGGTCGTTGAAGCTCCAACTCTTCTGCACCTTGGTGGGGCTGGAGGCCTCGGGGAGCTCCTCGGTGCTGGGGGAGCGGTGGAGGGGGGGCCCCAGGGGCTGCCTGCCCCGGCTGCCCTGCCGCTGCGGGGTGCTGAGCCGGATCCGGTCCTTGATGCCCATCTTGTTGCTGTGTGGGAGGAGGAGGGGGGGGCAGCGTCAGGAGCCATCGGGGGCTGGGGGGGAGGGGTTGGGATCAGGGAAGGGAGCACGGTCCCTACTGCAGGCACAAACAGTGCCCACCAGGGTGGGACAGGACTGGGGGGTGGCTGTGTTGAGCTCCTTGAGAGCCCCCAGCCCAGGAGCTTGTGTGTGAGCCCAGCCAGGGATGCAGTGCAGTGCTGCATTCCCCGGGTGGGAGCAGCTCTGGGGTCACTCCTGGAAACACCTTTTTTCCCTTTTTATTCTAAGAGCAGAGAAAGGAGAGAGCCAGACAAGGAGAGAGGACAAGAGCCAGACAGTGACAGGAGGGACACGCAGCAGAGACACCAGCAGCACAACCAGCCCCGGGTGCAACTTTGCTCCTGCCCCATCCCTGCTGGCACGGGGCACCCTGCATCCTCCTCCTGTCTCCATCACCTAATCCAGGCTCCTGCCCTAACATGAGCTCTGCTCCTGAAACCAGCATCGTTTATGTAGGACCTACGCAAAAACACCACGGGGTGCCTTTTGTGTGATGTGGGACCACGAGCACACCTTGGGACATGCGAGGAGGCCAAGCAGAGGGACAGTCCCTCCATCAGAGCTGAAGCTGTGGAGCAAACCCCCACACCCACTCCACAACAGGAGGCTGGGAACCCCCCGGGGCTCAGGAGTCACAGGACAAGGTGGGACACAGGTAGGACACCGGGCTCCTGACCCTCTCCATGCAGGCTGCTGCTGAGCTGGTCCAGGGCAAGCAGGGTGGCCACAACCCTACAGTGGTGGCACACGGTGCTGCACCAGGGGATGGGATGGGCAGTATCCCAGGGGATGTGGCAGCCCGACAGACATGGGATGAGGTTCATCCAAGTGTCTCAGTTTTCTGGTGTTGGACTTGGCAAGTCCAGCATGGCCAATGGCCAGGGCTGTGCAGAGGGGGAAACCGAGGCAGGGTTTCAGAGGTTTTTACTGTGGGAGACGGTAAGGGACAATAGGGACAGCCAGCTCAGCCCAGGCCATGCACAGCCACCCCTGCAGTGCAGAAGGTTTATCCTTCAGCCTCTCCCTCCTCTGCCTTTCCCCCCCCACCCGCAGGCAGCACCATGCACGCCGCTGGGCCCGGCCCCACGCAGTACCTCCATCTCCAGGTGCCCCACGTCCGCAAGAGCCTCCTCTTACCAGTAAAGATGGGGCTGGAGGGTCAGGGCAGAGATACAGGAGAAAAGCAGAGTTAACCCGTGGCCAGGAGTGAGCGGGGCACCCCGGGTCACCGTGTCCCCGACCTCCCAGGCATGTCCGCACCCCATCCCGGGAGCAGCTCCCGCTGCACCAGACCCATCTGTGCTGCACGAGTCCAGCTGTTTGTGTAGGTCCTACATAAACACCAGCGCCTGCCCCACACTGGGATCAGCTGGATTCTCCGTGTCAGAGCTCTGCCAAAGACGATTGGGTGACAGCAGGGAAGGGTGGTGGCCCTGCGCACATCCGGGGGGGCCCTGCAGACCCCCTGCCCGCGGCTGGGGCTGAACGTTACCTGAGGCGTAAGCACTTGTGGGGCTGCACGTCCTCCTCCTTCCAGCTTGGAGGGCGGTGGGGGGCACAGGAGGTTTTTGTGGGGGTAGGGGAGTTGGAGGGATGGAGAGGAGAAGGGTGAGCAGGAGAGGGGAGGAGAGAGAGAAGATGAGATGTTATGAGACATGATGCTCACAGAGGAGATGGGGGGAGGCACGGCCCCCCTCGGGTGGGATGGCTGGGGGGTTGCAGTCCTTCCCCTGCCAGTTCCCAGCTGTTCACCAGGAAATCGAGCCCAGGCCAGTGCTGCTGCCAGGAGGAGCCCCCCCAAACCCATACTCACCTCAGGGCTCCCTCAGCCCCAAGCCCACAGTGGGGCAACCACAGCCCCACGGCTCAGCACATCCCCACACTGTGGCAAACCTGCTGCTTCTGGCCTCACAGGGGAAACTGAGGCACAATGCCAGGGAGGAGCAGTACTACCTCCCCCCACCTGACCCTGATGCTGGCCCAGGGCCCCAACAGCTGAGGTGGCACACTGGGGTCTCCGAGATACTCTTCATCCAGAGGGGTCAGCAGCCCTCAAACTTCTTGTCTCTTCTTGTTGGCACAGGGAGAGCTTGGCATGGCTGCTCCCCACGGCTGTGGACATGGGCTGTAAGAACTGGGTTTTTTCCTTGCCTGGCCCTGCAGCCCCAGCCTCAACAGGATGTCACTGGCCACCCCATGAAATGTCCCTGAGCTGTGGCCACATCAAAAAGGGCAGCCAGGTGGAGCTGGACGTTGCAAGAGGCTTCACAATGGTGGCATCACAGGCAGACAGACAAGAGAAGAAGAGAGAGCAGAGAGGAGAGAGATCAAGGGGCCAGGGAGCTACTCCCTCCTACCTTTCCCCTGAACAGGCAGCAGGGATGAAGCTTTTCTGGCCAGGGGTGAAGGAATGATAAGGTGGTGGGGCTCCATCAGGCAATTTTTTCACCTCTGAATTCCTAAATTCTCCGTTGCGGACTCGGTGCAAATGTTCAAACATTAGGACCAGCTCTCTAAGGTCGGGGTTAAATAAAAACATGGAGAAATTAAACTTTCCAAAAGCAAATGAGATGAGCAAACCAAGGTGGAGCAGAGCTGGGTCCTCCTCTGTGCAAACCAAAGCAAAACCAGAAAAAAACCAAGAAGCCAAGCAGCACTTCCCTTCAAATGAAAGATTATTAACAGCCTCTCACTGTCACCTGGGAAATGCAGGGGAACAGTGCTGGGGAGGGGGGTGTGGGGAAAGGGTCTCACAGAGCTTGAGGGTGTTGGACCCCTCTGAGAGGGATGGGAGAGGCAGGACAACGAGCCTGTCACACCTGATCGGGGGTCTGGGCACTCAGCCAGGAGGGGGAAGCTCAGCCCCAACTCCCTGCTGCAGGAGAAGTGGGTCTGGGCAGAGCAGGAGGGGCTGGTGGAGCCCCCCCCAGGATACCCACACTGGGAGAGTGGGTGCTGTGTGATCTGGGGACAGCAGAACCTCCTGGGTCAGGGAGCAGAGGAACAGAAGGACCCTGCTGTGGCTGTTAAGAGCCCTGTCTTTGGAAAAAAAAAAAAAAAAAAAAAAAGAAAAAAAAAGAGTGATAAGGGATTTGTCACTGCAAAGGAAGGTGTGGCTGGAACCAGGGCAGGGCTTGGGGACCACAGTGTGAACACTGCTGTGCTGGGTGTGACAGGAGCACAAGGCACATCTGGAAAAGCTTTGGAGGGTCTTCAATCCACCTGTGGTGGCACCACCACACAGGCCACGGGGTGCTCCAGGGATGGGAGAGGGAGCTGCCTGCCAGATCCCCCTCCACAGGTCCCTCTGCTCTACCCCTGTGCTCAGGGACAGCTCTTGGCTGGTGGCAGCTCTACAGCCCCAGCCACAAGTCCCTGCAGCCCATGGTACCATCCTCATCCCTGGTGCTGGAGGAAGGCTATGGATGGGGTGAGAAGGGACAGTGTGGGATGAGTGTGTGTGGTGATGATGGATGTGGTCATTCCAGCAGTCCCTGTGCTGGAGCTGAGCAAGGTGTCCGTGCTGCTCAGCCACACAGACACCTTGGCAGCTCCATGTGGCTCCTGGTGGAAGGGGCTGCCCAGCTTGTTCATCAGCCTGGGACCTCCCCTGGGACTCCCCCAGCCCTGTCCCCCACACCCCCAATACCTGAAGGAAGGCAGGAGGCTGTCGTAGTAGCACCACGTGGCTGTCAGGTACGCCCGGCTTGAGTCGGTCGAGTAGAGACGCCAGGCAGCCTGGATGGAGCCAGAGCCCATGGGAATCAGGATCAGTGCTCAGGGGGTTGGGGGGCAACACCCACCCAGTGCCAGCCCCAGTCCCTCCATCCCCCTTGGCCACCACAGGCAGAGTCTGGCCCAAAGCTGGCTGCTGGATTTGGGGTTTGGTGTTTGGGTCTTGCCTGCAGCAGACAGGGAGAGGCAGAGCAGCTGGGAGAGCAGAATGTCCCCGGGCAGGGATGGGGCAGGACACGCCAGTCCCGTGGTACCTGGATCAGATTTGCTGCTGGAGTCCTTCTCTTCTCAAAGTGCTTCTGCCGATGCTGCTCCTGCACTTTGAGGGCAAAGCCGGAGCCCAGGATCCCCTGAGGATGGGAGGGGACAGGGTCTGTGGGGGCAGCCAGGAGAGACAGGGACCCTCCCAGCACAGGGCTGGGTGTGACCCCTTTCTCCTCCATTCCTGCAGGGTGGGGGGTGCAGGGACCTTCCCCCCATGCTACTCACGGCGGGCAGAGCGAAGAAGGAGATGCCGAGGAGGGCGAAGCCGGCTGCCAGCATCCTCCCCAGCCACGTCTGCGGCGTCTTGTCCCCGTATCCGATGGTGGTGAGGGTGACCTGCCCGGGGGCAGAGCAGGGGGAGGCCTGGAGGGAGCTCCCCCGCCACCGCCCCGTCCCACCCTCCTTGTCCCCTCCCAGGGCTGGGGCGCCGCGGTGGCCGAGCTTACCGTGCCCCACCAGAGGGAGTCGGCGTAGGTGGCAAACTGGATGTTGGCGTCCTTCTCAGCCAGGTAGACCAAGAAGGAGGAGAAGATGAGCACCAGGAACCCGATGTACCAGGCGGTGATGAGCTCCTGCCGGGACAGCGAGGGGTGAGCGGGGATGCTCGGAGGGGAGGAGGGTTTAAGGGAAGGGAAGAGGGGCTTAAGGGGAGGGGAAGAGGTTTTAAGGGGTGGGGAGTCTGTCCCGCATCCTGACCTTGCTGTGGGCGTAGACGACGGAACCCAGCAGCTTCCAGGTGCCCCCGCGCCGGTCCATGCGCACCATGCGCAGGATCTGCAGGAAGCGCATGCTGCGCAGCGCGGAGGTGGCGAAGATGTTGCCCTGGGTGCCGGCGGCGATGACGGCCACTGAGGCGATGAAGACGATGAAATCTTGGGGACAGCGAGGGGGGGACGACACTTTCCTCAAACATCGGCGGCAAGAGTGACGCTGCAAGTCCTCAGATCCCTGAGCTTCACCCCAAATCCCCAGTGCTTCCCCCCCAAATCTCTGTGCTCCCCATAAATCCCTGTGCTTCTCCCCAAATCCTTGTGCCCCCCTCAGATCCCTGTGCTCCCCAGAACCCCCCAGGTACCTATAACACAGAAGGGTTTCCTGGCAAAGCGGAAGCGTCCCCGCCAGCCCCGGGTAGCGGCAGCAGCAGCCGGCTGCCCAGACACGGACAATGTACTCCATGCCAAACACCACGATCATGACGAACTCCTGACAGGTTGGGGAGGGGAGAGAGAAGGGGTAGGAAGGTGAGGCAAGGAGGGCAGAGGCAGGACGGTGTGGGGGGCTCAGTGGGGTGGGTGGCAAAATGAACTGTGGGTGGTAAAGATGGTGCAGGGGAGAGCATGGGGTGAGGGTGTCCCCCCTCTCCATGGGTCACCCCACTGACACAGCCCCGGCTGGAGCCATCCTGGGGGAATTGGGGCAGTGAGACGGGAGCCTCGAGCTTGTCTCAGCACCCAGTCTCTCCTGCCTGTGACAAGCTCACACCGAGCTGGGTCCTTTTCCTCTCCGTCAGCATTGTCCTCCTCCCTCCCGCACAAACAAGCCCCCGTTCTGCTTACTCGCGGGAAAGTCACAAGGACCTTCCCAATTTAGCCTCTCTTACTCCCAAGAACTCCACCGTCAGCCGTTTCTGACAGTTTGGGGGAAAGTTGCCTTTTTTAGCCCCTCCTGCCCTGCCTTTTCCAGCCTCCCTGCATCACAGCCACCCAGCTGCTGTGATGGGCCATCCCGAGCCACAGGAACATCCACAGCACTTTTCCCAGAGTGAGAAGTTCCATCCCACTCTAGAATGATCTCCGGGCTGGGGAAGTGGCCAGAGGGGTTTTATCCAAGATCTTGTCCGAGTCCCTCAGGGTGTAACGTGAGGAGGGAAAAATGCACTCACCAGCTCTGCTCTCCACTTACCAGGATGAAGAGGCACTGGTTGGCCAATTTCTGGTGCTCCTGGATGGTGGAGAAGACCGAGAGCACCAGGCAGCTGAAGACGAGGAGGAATCTGAAATGAGAGCATTTGGATGTGGGTGTCAGGGCAGCACTGGCCCCTGCTCACCCCAAACCTGGCAGGGTGTTGCCACTGCAGAAAGGGGACCAGAGCTGCTTCTGACTGTCCCCAGGATCAGTGCCACCACGGGGACCTGCTGGGGCCATGAGGGACACTTAGGAACAGCCAATACAGGAGAAGAGTTAACAGGGAGCTCCTCTTGTCCCCCCAAGCTGGGTGGAGGGGCTTTGGCCCATTTAAAACTAGGAGGGAAAAAATATATTAAAATCTACTCTGAAGCTGAAGAAGATGAAACTCCAAAAATATATTTCTTTTCCCCTGATCCAGCAATTCTAAAAATGGAAAGCAGAGGGCTTGTGCCACCAGCCCGTGTGAGGATGTGCAAAGGGCTCCACCAGAGCAGCACGGGGGGCTCCAGGCACCCCCAGTCCCACAGGCCCCACTGTGCCAGAGGAGGCCCCACTGGCAGCACCCTGGTGGCCAGGCTGAGCCCAGCAGTGCAAGGTTGCTCTGGCACCCTGTGCCCAAGCTGGTGGGCATCCACCTTACCCCCCCTCCCCATCAGCATCATCCCCCCACAGGGAGCAATGCCCATGGGACACATCCATGGGGCTCCAGGGAGCACAGGGGCTTGGGGAGATGCTGCTGGACACCCCCACTTTTTCATCTTCTCATGGAGCTTCATGAGGGGCTGCAGAGTGCCCTGGGACAGCTCCAAACCCACCTAAAGGGAACAGCAGGTAACCCTTCCCAAAACTGCTACGAGGAGAAGCTGGAGATGTGACTGAGGGAAGAGAAACCCCAGAGAAGAGGAGCAGGGTTGGATCCAGAGCATGGAGAAAGCAGAGCTGGAGCCACTACGTGCCAGCCAGAGGAATGACAGGGCTGGAGATGTCACAGCCCCGACACCACCCTGCCCCGTGCTCCTCTCCCAGGAACTTCCCAGCTGCCAGGCAGGAGCTGGTTCCTTCTCCTCTGAATTATTATGGTGCCCCCTTGCTCCAGCAGAGCATTTCTGCTGGTACCTCCTCCAGCAGTGATGGTACAGGCACAGGGCAGGGTGCCATGGGGACACCGGGCAGGTCACCAGCCTCCCGACCGCTGTGTCTGAGGAGCAAAACAAGAGCTGGCTGAGCCCCCCAGGGCCAAGACTTTCTGCTCTGTGCATCATCAGCAATAAAGATTATACAATCAGGATTTAGCAGCAATTACATGGGCAGTGGAGCACAAAGGAGAAGGGAAGGCAGAAATCTCCCAGCCTGGGAAGATTTGTGCCTCTCGCCCTGGATGGGGAGCTGGAGGGGGGGTGAATCTCCCGTTGGTCCCACTGGGATGTACTGTGGGTGGCCCTGCTTGTCACTTGTCCCCGCAGCCACATCGTGAGCAACGGGGATGGAGGGCAGAGCAGAGATGGAAACCTGCACCCCGGGAGGGGGGAATGCCTCCTGCCTGCCCCTCCCCGCCAGCATCCCACAGGATTTGGTGATGGATACAAGCTCTGCGGGGCTGGCTGGGAAAGAAACTTTCTGGGAACACATCACCTGCTCGGAATTAACTTGCAAAGCCTGGGCAAACGCCCCGTCCCGGCTGGCGGTAGCGCCTAAGCGGCTTAGGGAAAGGGTCAGGTGTCTGAAGGCAGCTGGGAAAGTCAGGACCACCCCCTCCCCAGGGCCCCCCTCCCCGGGGCAGGCAGCAGAAGTGCTGCTCTCAGCAGCTCGGCTGCACCGAGGGCTCGGCCAGCCTCTCCATCACACACCGCATGGTGCCAGCACTGCCAGGCTCCCTGAGGGGAGTTCCCCCTCCTGAAATCCCTGCTTTTCTCATCCCCCTTCCAAGAAAAAAAGAATGCTGCTAGGAAAAGTGAGAATGGGGCAGAGGCAGTGGAGCAGCAGCCTCGCTGTCTTCTGCTGCCCTGTGCAGGGTCCCAGGGGATGGAGGGAGCAGATGCTGTTGCTGCTGATCTGGTGCATCAGCTCTCCCCATAAAATTCCCACCTCTCAATCCCCCCAGCCCCTCCCCGAGGGGGTCCCACCACAGCCCTCACACCTCCCTGGCAGCACATGGGGACAACCTGGGCACAGGACCGGACCCCTCCGGCTGCTCTCACCCCTGCAGGAGCAGAGCCCGGTGGCAGGAATACACCTCCCCAAAATAATAATTAAGACCCGAGGGGGGGGGCGGGTTGGAGGAGCCGAATCTCCTCACATTAATCTTCATTAGAGCCGACTTTGCCATATGCTTCTGCTGCTGGTGGAGGAAGAGGTGAGCTGGGAAAGCTGCTGAGCTCAGGGGAAGCTGGGCCAGGCTGGTCCCAGGAGCACCGCTGGGACCCAAACACCCCCGGTATGGCCTGAGCACACGGTGCCCATGAGTCCATGATGCCCAGAGCCCGTGCAGCAGGATGGCACAGCCCAGCCAGTGCCTGGGCTGGGAACAGGGAGATGATGCTGGGTACCCCCATGCCCTCTTGGGGCTGCTCCAGACTCCCCCCTGTGAGGAAGCCTCAGGGTGGGGGCAGAGGCAGCGTTGGGAGGTTCCTACTGACAGCCTGGCAATAACTCAGTGGAAGGAAAATACCACGGGCTGTAGGATAAACAGCTCAGCCAGGGGACGAGGGAGCCAACAGCCCCTGCCCGGCAACATCGCTCTCTGTCCCGGCCCCATCGCCCCAGTGCCAGGTCCCCACGGGGATGTTAGGACCAGAACTGCCCAAGCCCAGCTCCAGGGGATGGGGCAGGGATGGGGATTGTGGCTGGCTCTCCAGCTCCCTGAGCACTGCCGGCAGCATAAAGCCCCATCCCTCACCCCAGCCCTTCAGCGGAGGTGGAGCCTGCTCCGGGGATATAAATAACCAGGGGTGTAGCCGGCCCTGTTTGTGCCCGTAACCATGGCAGGGTCCTGCCCACACCGCAGAGAGAAGCAGAAAAGCACCGAGTGCTTCCCCACCATCACCAGATCATCACCAGAGCAGGGAGCCAGTCGGGTGTCCCCCAGCCCCACGGTGTCAGTGTCACCGTGCTCAGCTCCTGACCACAGCACTGCAAACCCCCAGAACCTGGTACCAGCGTGGTTATCAGCACTGGGAGAGGAAAGGTGCTGCTCCGAGACCCCTCCTCACCCTCAGACCCAGGGGTACCACCCAGGATGGGATGTTCCCAGCACCCTAACACAGGCTGGGATGAGGAGCTCCTCTGCAGGCTGCACATCTCCTCGTGCAGCCCTGTGACACCACAGCAGGGACCTGGCAGCAGCTCCAGGTGATGTCCCACAGCAGCCGATGGCCTCGACCAACACCTCTGTGCTGGAGCCACAGCCTGAAGACAGCATCATCCATCACACACACATCTGCACCCCCGTGTCACCCACTGCCCCCCAGCACCTCGGCCCCACAGTCCCCACGGTCACAAGGCTCCTGTGGACGGTGCCAAGACACAGAACAGCCCAGATAGTTTTGCTCTTGAATCATCTGGCAAGGAGCTGGCTTAAGGGGGAGGAAAGAAAACCAGTGTGTTTCCAGATGCACCTCCTGTGCCTTCCAGATGCACCCCAGGAGAGGGAGTGGGGCCAACCCGCACCCCCCAGCACCTGGGGGCTCCACAGAGAACCTTTGGGGCACAAGGACACAAGTGGCATCACCTGCTTGGGGATGGGGGAGATCCAGCAGGAGGGAAAAAGGGAAAGAGGGGAAAAAAATAAAAAAATGAAATGAAGTGAAATGAAATGAAATGAAATGAAATGAAATGAAATGAAATGAAATTAAATTAAATTAAATTAAATGAAAGAAAGAGAAAAAGAAAGAGAAAAAGAAAGAGAAAAAGAAAGAGAAAAAGAAAGAGAAAAAGAAAGAGAAAAAGAAAGAGAGAGAGAACGAAAGAGGAACAGAGCGAAAGAGCAAAAGAAAGGAAGAGCGAAAGAAAGAGAAAGAAAAGAAAGAGCGAAAGAAAGAAAGTGAAAGAAAGAGAGGAAGGAAGGAGAAGGGAAGGAAGGAAGGAAGGAAGGAAGGAAGGAAGGAAGGAAGGAAGGAAGGAAGGAAGGAAGGAAGGAAGGAAGGAAGGAAGGAAGGAAGGAAGGAAGGAAGGAAGGAAGGAAGGAAGGAAGGAAGGAAGGAAGGAAGGAAGGAAGGAAGGAAGGAAGGAAGGAAGGAAGGAAGGAAGGAGAAGGAGGAAGGGAGGAAGGAGGAAGGAGGAAGGGAGGAAGGGAGGAAGGGAGGGAAGGGAGGAAGGGAGGAAGGGAGGAAGGGAGGAAGGGAGGAAGGGAGGAAGGGAGGAAGGAGGAAGGGAGGAAGGAGGAAGGGAGGAAGGGAGGAAGGGAGGAAGGAGGAAGGGAGGAAAGAAGAAGAAGAAAGAAGAAGAAAGAAAGAAAGAAAGAAAGAAAGAAAGAAAGAAAGAAAGAAAGAAAGAAAGAAAGAAAGAAAGAAAGAAAGAAAGAAAGAAAGAAAGAAGAGAAAGAAAGAAAGAAAGAAAGAAAGAAAGAAAGAAAGAAAGAAAGAAAAGAAAGAAGAAAGAAGGAAAGGAAGAAAGGAAGAAAGGAAGAAAGGAAGAAAGGAAGAAAGGAAGAAAGGAAGAAGGAAGAAAGGAAGAAAGGAAGAAGGAAAGGAAGAAAGGAAGAAAGAAAGAAAGAAAAGAAAGAAAGAAAGAAAGAAAGAAAGAAAGAAGAAAGAAAGAAAGAAAGAAAGAAAGAAAGGAAGAAAGGAGAAGGAAGAAAGGAGAAGAAAGAAAGAAGAAAGAAAGAAGAAAGAAAGAAGAAGAAAGAAAGAAAGAAAGAAAGAAAGAAAGAAAGAAAGAAGAAGAAAGAAAGCAAGCAAAGGATAAAAGAAATCAATGCAAGGTTTCATGTTGTGCCAAAGTTGCTGAATTTCATGCCCCAGTGACACCGCATTGGGATGGGCAAAGTGCTGTGCAGGCTGCTCCTGCTGCTGGCGTTTCCCCCCAGACCCAGCTCCCATTTCAAGCCCAGACAAGGTGAGCAGGACCCCAGGAGCTGAGCTCCCCCCCTCAAAGGGCACAGTCTCACCAGCCACTTTGGGTTTGGGCAGTGGTCAGGCCACTTCTCCCTGGTGGGAGACGCTAGAGAGAAGTTAAAACCATGGATCTTAATCTTTTTCCCAAGCAGGGGTGGAGAGCCAGCCCCAAGCAGGGGAAAGAGGAATTTCCCTGCAAACCCTGCAGGGCTCCATCCCATCAAATGGCCCCGGGTGGGTAGTGAGGGCCCGGGCTGGGGGATGCTGCAGGCACCAAACACAGCAGCAAATCCTGGATCCAAGTGGGGATGGAGGATACGGTGAGATGGGGGAGCACAGCAGAGCCATCATCCTGCAGGGAGCCAAGCACAGAGAAACTCCAGAGAAACTGTCTGTCAGCAGGAGCTGGGAGGTACAGGGGGACAGAACCATCCAGCTGCTGCCCTGAACCCATCACACCCCTGCATCCCACTGTCCTGAGCCAGCTGGGATTCCCCGTGGCCCAGAGGCACCTGGGCAGCCCCAAGCCCAGGACTGCTGTGTCCTGGCACAGCTCACCCAGTGCTGAGCAGGCTCAGGTATTGCCCTGGGGCTCTGCACGGAGCTGCCACCCACACCTTAATGGGGACCAAAGGCACAAGGCTGGGGTGCCATGGGGCAGCTGCCCTACAGGCACCCTCTGAGCTCTGCTTTCCCACCTCCTCCTTGCCCCAGGCACAGGGTGACACTATCACAGGGCAAATCAAACCCATCAATCCATCAGTGCCCAACAGGAGCAGGGAGGAAGGTGTCCAGCTGGCCCAGCACAGGGAGACAGGGGGCTGCAGGTTGTTTCTGGTGCTGCTGGCTCAGTCTTGCCTAATTTGCTCCACGTCAAACTGTTCTTTATTAAAACATTCCTCCAGGAAATAGAAAAGTGCTGAGCTGAGCTTCTGGTGCACCCTGCAGTTTCATAACCATTGATACAAACCCCCAGACCCCCATTTCCATGGGGCAGCAGTCCCCAGAGCCACGTGCAGGGACTTTCAGCAAACACTGGAGCACAGGAGCCCACGGGCACATCCAGCACAAGGGGCTACAAAGCCCTGGCAGCTCCGAGCCCCCATCAGGCAGGGCTGTGGGCACCCAGCACCCAGCACCAAAGCATCCTCCAAGATGGAGCAGCACCAGCCCAACCCTGGAGCAGGCAGTGGGGACAGGAAACCATTTGGGACCAATTTTGCCAACAGAAAGAGGCTGAACTTGTCTGATAAACGTGTCGGCTCAGCCCTGCTCCATGCTCCCAGACATCAAGCTGCTCAGGGGGGGAAGCTCTTCACTTCTCTGTGGGTATTTCCATTTTAGCAGTTTTCAGCCCTGTCTCAGGGCCAGGCTGCTCGGGGGGAGGCACAGGGGTGACTCAGAGAATGGGTCCTGTGACCAGCACAGCCCCAACCTTCAGTGACCTTGGGCCATGGGCTTCATCTCCCCTATGCCTAATTTTCTCCCCGAAG
The DNA here is from genome assembly GCF_036169615.1 of Heliangelus exortis. Lineage (NCBI taxonomy): Eukaryota > Metazoa > Chordata > Aves > Apodiformes > Trochilidae > Heliangelus > Heliangelus exortis. The sequence continues at coordinate 5,433,113 of NC_092445.1, read as the reverse complement.
TAAGGGGTAACAACGCCCTCCTTTAAAACCAAAACAAAACAGTGCTCATCTGTGGAGGTCCACAAATCATTCCTGAGCACTTCAAAACCCAGCCCTGCACAGCTCCCATCTGCTGGGGGAGAGAAACAACACAACAACCCAAAACAACTCCAAAGAAGCCAGAAAAGAGCAACCTTTATAGAAAAGGTTTCCCAAAAGAGACCCATGCACCTTGCAGCCCCTGCAGTAACTTTCCAGAGATTTCAGGGGCATCCCTGGCAGGACTGGGTGCCCTGAAACCCTAAAACTAAGGGAGAAAGTGAAGACAAACCCTTCCTCATCTCACTGAAGAGGTTTTGCTCCTGCCATGGAGTCCCCATTTGGCCCGTCCTCTCCCTGTCCCACCAGCCCCATGGCACACCTTGCCCACACGGGTGTTCCAGGGGTGGTGGGTGCTGGGCAGGGCTGGGGTGGCAGAGGATGGAGCAGGGGGACTCTGCACCAGGAGCCTCTTGGTCCAACGTGGTTAATTCTGGGGCAAAATGCTCAGGTTGGAAGGAAGAACTTGTGGAGGACACTTGAGCTCAGTCCTGAGGCAATCAGGAGCAAGCCCAGGGCCCACTGGGTACCTAAGCAACCACACCTCACCCCCTTTGTTCAGCAGGAGGTGTCGGCTGCTGCCAACATTAATTCCTTGCAGGAAAAGCTCTTTCGAGGGCAGGATTTGCAGCGTTGGTGTTCTTTCCGGAGCACACTGCAGCGGTGTCTGCAGGCGTTACAAATGGGCCCCCAGCTCCTCTCCCAGCTCCCCGGGGAGCTCAGGTGCCCTCTTCCCCAGTGACAAATTCATCCTGCCAGCTCAATGTGCTAACTTAGGCAAGACCCACTTTTCTGCCTCCTAATGAGCTCCAGCTCTCACACCTCGCTAAAGACTCAGCTCCGCGTTCCCCCTCCCTGCAACCAGAGGCAGAGGCGGTTTTTGCAGGTTTTGTGGCTCATGCTCGCAGACAGAGGGGTTGTGCCCAGCCAGGACACGGTGCACATGCCTGACACACATCGAGCACACATGGGGCAGGAGGGGAAAACACCTTGTCCCCACGGCCATGCACAGTAATGTCCCAGACCCCAACCGGGGGTCCTGAGCCCCAGACGACCCCTCAGCACGGAGCTTCCCCCTCTCCCTGCACCCCATCCCTGTTACAGCCCTTCGAGCAGTCGCCCCCGAGGGCAGTGAATCTGTCACTCGTCCCCGCGCTGAGCCCGCACGTCTCAGAGGGGATTCCGCGTTGTAAAAACCGCTGGATGGGCAGGTGCAGAGAGGAAAAGAACCGCACAGCCCAGGAAACTGCACCGAGCGAGGGCAGGGAGCAGAGCTGCCATGGGAGCATCCCAGGGACCATTTCTGTGAGAGGTTTCAGTGCTGGGGACCCTGAGGAGCTGCACTCCCAGGGTGGGCACCGCGCTGGGGCCACCCTTAGCCAGGGACATGAGCTTCGCCTCGTCCCAACCGGGCACAGCTCCGGGAGTGCCGGGATGGGACTGCAGAGATGTCCCGACACCGCTACAGGTACCCAAGGGACCTGTCCTGTCACCTCCTTGAGGTCCTTGAGGCTCGGAGACCCCAGCCCCGACCACCGGCCACACATAGCGAGGGGACAGCGGGTCTGTCCCTCGGGCTCCGTGCGGGTGCTACCGGGAAGGTGTTCAGGAGCACCCGGGCCACCCCGGAGACCGATCCCGTCCCCCAGGGACGCGCTCACCGCCCCGCACCGGAGCCCCGCACCCCGCTCGCCCCTCCGGTGTCGGAACAAGCCCAGAGCGCTGCTCCCATCGCACTGGGACCGGCGACAGGAGCGGACACCCCCCCACCACCCAAACACTCACGGAGAAACTTCTCCGGTGGAGACTTGGGATCGGAGCTCACCCGGCGCCCCAGCGCCCTACCGGGACCATCCACCCCGGGACCGACCCACGGGGGATGGATACTGCAGCCGGCAGCCCCCCGGGACCCCTCGTCCCTTCGGTACTCACATGAAGACGTGGTAGACGAAGGCCCACCCTCGGGGCCGCTCCAGTACGTTGTACAGACAGTTCTGGAGCCGGCGGCGGCAGCAGCGCTGGGGCCCGGCGGGGCGGGGGGCGGCCCCGGGGCGCGGTCCCGCCAGGAGCCCCCGGCGGCGGGGCGGGGGGGCCCCTCCGGGTGGCCCCGCGCCCTCGGTGCTCACTCCGGTCAGGGCCGCTGCTCCCCGCCGCTCCCCGGCCACGGCCATGGCCACGCACCGCCCCGCTCAGGGCCCCTCCGACCGCCGCATGGCCGCCCCCCACCCCACCCCCCTGGGCTCTGCCACCGCGGGACCCTCCGCCCCGCAGCCCGGGCCCGTTCCTCCGTCGCCACCTGCCTTTAGCTGCCCGCCGCCTCCGGGCCCTCCCCCGCCGGGGCCGGACCGCCCCGCCGTACCTGGCCCCCGCCCCCGGGGCTCCGCTGGCACCGGGAGGGTGGGGACGAGAAGGGGGGAAAGGAGACCGCCCGCAGCAGCGGAAGCCCCCGGGGAGGGGAGGATAGAAGGGCTGCTGTTTCCCCCGATGTCACACTCTCTGTCCCTGACAGGTCCCTGGGGACTGGGGACCTCCTGCCGCACAGCGGCGGGCAGCGTCCCAGCCCCGGGGTGTGGAGCATCCCACGAGGGATCACAAATCACACATCACAAATCACAGAGCATCCCATGAGCAGCCATCCCAAACCAGGGGTCATGAAGCATCCCACAGGAGAGCATCCCAAACCTCCCAAACACTGTACCAAGCATCCCTGGAACGAGTGACCGGGGTCACCAGGCATGGAGCAGCCCAGGCAGGATCTTCCCAAGTCAGCCAGAACCAAATGTCCCAGGCTGCCTGTCATCCCCCCTTCCTCTCCTCGCTCCAGGAATTGCTGGTGGCACCGAGGTTTAGAGGGACACCAAACACCTACAGAGAGAGCTCACATTGCTCAGGAAGGGAAGGACACATCCTTGTCCTCCTCAGGCCAGGACCCCTTCCCCGCGGGGTCCTGCAGCAGGCACAGCCCCCCCTGTAGCTCTCCATCCTCTGTAGACTCAGCTTTGAGCTGGGCTCTGAGCACATTTCCCGTCTCTTTGCTCCTCCACCTTATTCCCCTCAAGCTCCACACAACCTCCCACTGACAGATGGAGTCATGGTTTCCCCAGGGAAGTCAGGGACAGAGATGTCCCAGCTGTCCCCTCACTCCGGGTGCCCCCACCCCACCCCAGGGCCTCTGCTCCCAGCGAGGAGAGGGAGTGAGAGGCTTTGGGCAGTGAATTATTTAACGTGGTGGTTGGAGATCCTGGCACTGGTGTGGGCCCTCATGAGCACTGCGGTATTTGGTAGGTCTTGGGGAAACACAGACAATAAATACATGATTTTATTTACTTGGGCAAGGGGGAAAAATGATGCTGGCAAAAACTGACCCTGAAAACCCCCTCCAAGGATGAGCTGTGTCCCTGAAGGCTGAAATCCTTTAAATCCAAACCAGATTCTCCCCAGGGAATCCGTGGTGCCTCCTCTATGCTCCCCTCCAGCCCTCACCCCCCCTCTGACTCTGCCCCCCAAGGACTCCCTGGGCCATGGCCCTGGCTGTGTCCAGGGACCCACAGCAGGTCTGACCCCCCCCGGCAGAGGCTCCCCACAGCCCAGTAGCCACAGCAGGAGCCTGACCTTCATCTGCTGCCCTTTGCCTCAGCGTGTTCCCCTCAGCAGCAAAGGTTTGGGTTTCACCTGGTGATTGATTAAAGGCTCCAGGCTGCGGCAGGGGCAGAGTTAAGGTGACCTGGAAAGGACTTGGGCCAAGGTGGGTGCTCACTTGGGAGGGTGTCTGGGCAGATGGGAGGTGATTCATTCCTGCAGGATGGGGAACATCCAGGCTGATGTCCCAGGTTGGCCGGGGCACCCACACCAGAGCTGTGGTTCTAAGTGAAGAAGAACTGCTGATTTTTTAAAATTATTATTATTTTTTTTTAAACTAACAACATCACTTCTCTAAATTGTTTGCTGGAATCAGCAAACTGATAATAAATTAGGGGTGAAGGAGTGCTACCACCTCACCCCCTGCTGCTTTCTGGCCTCCTGCAGGTTTGCTGTTACAGGGCAGACCCCAAGCAGCCTCCAGCAGCAAATGAAACTTTGCAAGGCAAGGCAGTCAAATTGGGCATCTGGGGTCCCTCCTCGCTGGGCTAAGCACCCAGGGGTGGATTAACAGGGACTGGGAGCTGGCACTGTGGGTCACTGCACATGGGGAAGGTCCCTCCTGTGCCTTGTCACCCCCCTGGACCCTGGGAACCTCCATCAGCCTCGGAGGTTTTGGGATGGAGCCAGGTAGTCTGGATCAACATGGTACTGACCCACCCTTTGGAACAGGCAGAGGTTTTGGGGAGCAATCCCAGGTCCTGCCAGCCTTGCCCCTCACCCAGCTGGCCCCAGGGGTCCCACAGAGCTTCTCATGTCCTCCAGCCCTGATGAAACTTTAAAGAGGATTTCCGTGGGCAGGCGATGGTGAGCGGGGCGTGCTTGGAGCCTGCTGCCCTCTTGGGATTGCAGCTCAAGTTCCTGGCACGGATGGAAGGCCAGGATTTGCATCTACAGGATTTCCAGTAAGTTTTGCAGCCCTGGTATGCAGCTGCAGGGCTGCAGGCTGGGGAGAGGGGCAGGAGGGACTGGGGGGCCGGGACCCCTTGCCTGGGCACAGGGCCCAGAGTAAAGCCCCATCCTGGCTCCCTGGATGCTGGGGAGCCCTGGGCAGAACTGGGGCAGCATCCTGGAGGGGAGAATGCAACCAGAACCCTGTGCATGAGGGAGCCTGATTTGGGTTTTTGGTGGCTGGGACAGGCTGTGTGTGTGGTGGGGTGATGGCTTCAGGGGACCCAGGGGTGGCTCTGCCCTGGGAGCTGGGCAAGCACTGGGGACACTCAGCAGCAGCATGGGGAGAGAGGGCTGCAGAGCACCTGCATCTGCTGGAGGTTTGGCCTCAGCCCAGGGCAATTGGCTGCTGGTGACAAACAAAGTTCTGGGACACCCTGGTCCCGCTTCGGAAGTTCCCTCCCCCCTCCTGCCACCCGCTGCGGGACGGGGACCCCCCAGACTGGGGAGGGGGGGGCGGCTGCTCTGCCCCCAAACCAGGGTAAAGCCCCCTTCCCAGGTCCTGGAGCTGCAGGGGGACAGTGTCACCCCTCGCCTGCCCTGACCCCGAGCTCAGAGCAACAGCATCACTGCCGGGAACCGGGGCACATCCCGGCACAGCCCCGGGGGAGGAACAGGGAGGCTCCTGCCCCAGTGCCAGCAGAAGGGACAAAGGATGAGCACTTCCAGAGAGTTTTGCAGCCCTGGACTCCCTGGCCCAGGATGGCCCAAGACCATGCCTTCAGGTCCCTGTGGAGATGGAGCAGGGTCCCACAGTGGAGAAGAACCAAATCTGGTCCCCAGGGAAAGGTTTTCAGCATCTCCCTGCAGATGGTGATCCTAGAGCCCGTGCCAGGAGGGGCTGAGGCTCCATCCCAGCACTTTTCCCTGCTTGCCCGGTGGCCCTCGGGGCTCCTGCTCCCCATGGTGTCAGCGTGACCTTCACTGCAGTGAGCTTTCCCTTGGAAGAGGGTGGCTGGACATGGCAGCCCCGGGGAAGGGCAGCTGTCAGCAGCCAACCCTGCAGTGAAGGGAACACGCCAGCTCCCCGGCGTGAGGGTTGTGCTGAGCTCATCACCCCCGAGCAGAAACAGAAACTCAACCCGGGCCCTGGGAGGAAAGCGTTGCCTCCTCCTCCTCCTTCTCCTCAGCTTTCACCCCCCCGGGTCCCTCTGCCACCTTCACACAGCATCACCCCCCACGCTCACTGAGCTGTCCTGGGAACCCACGGTGCCCTCGCACCACGCTGCTTGTGGGCACCCTCAGAAGCTCCCCTGGTGCTGGAGATTTTGGCTCCTATAAACGGCTGAGGTTTGCAGGGTGTGTGACAGACAAAGTCAGTGTGCTTCAGAAGTCCTTCCCTGAGCTGGGGGGAGCACAGCTCCAGCCTCATCCCCATCATTAGCACATTAGCTCATTAGCTGCGGGTGATCAGCTCCCGTGTTCACTCTCTTTTAGGTGCCCACACTCCTGGATGAGATCAGACTTTGGGCAAGCATCGGGAGGACACCGAGCATGTCAAAAGCAGCATCCCCCTCCCCTGGAGGCAGAAGCTGGTACCTGGCACCTGCACTGCTCTCAGGAGCAGTCTCACTCCCATTTACCCAACATTTCATCAGTTTATTCCCAGTCAGATTTGAATATCTCAACACAGCTGCTTAGGGTGAAGAGCTGAGGGTGAGGATTCAGCTGCAGGGACCAACTGCAGCTTGGAGCAGAGGACAGAGAGGACTTGGCTGCTGGGGACAGGGGCTACTGGCCAGACACTGGCCCTGGGGACGGTCCCTCCACAGAGCCGGAGCCCTCCCCTGGCCCGGCCCACAGGCGGAGCCATCAGCCGAGGTTCTGTTCCCCTCTGCCTTTTCCCGTGGGCTGCAGATGCTGCTCCAGGGCTGTGTGAGGACCCCCAGCTCTGCCCACCCCAGGGCTGATGGTCAGGAAGGTGCCGGGCTGTGCTGCTCCCCTGCTGCTGCTGCAGTAAGTGCTGGCTCCAAAAAGACAACAAAAAAAAAAAAAAAAAAAAAAAAAAAAAAAAAAAAAAAAAGGAAATGGGCATTTAGAAAGGCCAGGAGGGGCAGGTGATGCAGCAAGCTCCTTTACCTGACTGGAACAACCTGGCCCAGATTTAGCAGTTGGCAGCAGGCAAATGCTGAAGCAGAGTTTTCCTTCCCCATTAGCAGCAGCCACCTCCTGTGGTTCTGGGGGTGGTTCTGATGCTGCTGCCACGCCGGGCACTGCCAGGGGAAGCACTCAGAGCAGCCAAGCAGCCTGCACAGGGTTATGTGCAGCACAGGGGAGCATCCAAACACTCCTCATGGTGAGGTGGTGGCAAACCCGGGGCTTCTGCCAGCGGAAAACAAGTGGCAGTGCTGGCACTGTCCCTGGCACTGCACGAAGCCACCAACTGCTCCTGGACAAACTGCCAACTGTGTCACACTGCTCCACACTGGACTCACCAAGGTTCTTGGTGACAAACACACTGCCTCCTGCAGAGATGAATTCAGCCTCACAGGACCCAGCCCCTGGCAGGGTGTGGATACCCCCCTGGTGTGGGCACCCACCCAGAGCCCTCCCCATGCCCAACACCCCCTCCTTAAGCCCTGCTGAGGGGTGCTGTGTTTTCCCAGGGCTCAGGATGCTCTTTGGTTGGCAGGGAGCCAGGTGCTGGGTCTCACAGAAAGCACACACCTTATCTTACAAAGTGAATTTATTGCATTTTATGAAGCTTATATTACATGCATTGACTGAAGCCAGTACAAGAGTTAACAGCAGGGCTGGGGTTTGTCCAGACTTCCATCAGTGTTTCTGGAATAAACCAGGCCAAATCAAAGAAACTTTTGCCCTTAGAAAATACAGTCATCATACAAGGAATGTTTTTTTTGTTTTGTTTTCACTTTAATTACTCCTCCCCTACTCCCTGCCCTTGAGCTGCATATAGCCAATGCTCCAGCTTACCAAAAAAGGAGGTAGGAGAGGAAAACCTAACTCACACACACACACACTTCCCCCATTCACCCCTAATAAACCATTGAGATGGGAGGACTGAATCTATCTCTATTCAGAGAAAAAAAAAAATACAAACAGAATACCAGGAATAAAGCTCCTACAACAAACCAGATGCAGTACCCTTTAATAATTTTACTAGATAAAAATGTTTTACACATTGTTCAATGAGACGCTACAAATTCCTTTTGATTAGTTCTCTTTCCTTTCTATGGGTTTGGACAAGCAGCTGAATACACCGAAATATTGATTTCTAAAAATAAAAATTAAAATATTGCATTCCTGTCAGTGTCTGTTGGATATTCTCTCATACCCACCAGAGGAAGGTGTATAGTGCACCAGAGGTTGCAGCCTACTATAGGCTTGATATCAAGTACAGATACACAGAAGCAGATGTATTCATCAGGCCAGGTTGGTGTGGCCAGCCTGGTCCATGTTCTTTTCCACGCTGAGACTTTCTACAATGTCCCCACTCAGTCCCCTGTCACCTGTGTGGCTTGGCCATCTGAGGTTTGGTTGGTGGACTGAATGAACATGGGCTGGGTGATGTCCTGGCCTGCAGGCATGGTCACTTGTTGGATCTGGTAAAGCTGCTGGCAGAGACAGAAGCAGGGGACAGAAAGGACTCAGTCAGTTCTCATCACACCCAGCACCAGCTCCCTCTAAGCACACACTGTGCTTTAACCCTGCAATTTAGTGGTGATTTTAACAGCAGCTCTCAGGTCCAAATAAAATCTGTCCCCAAACCAGACCATGAATTGCAACTAGACAACTGTTGCTAAATCATAAGTAATTCTGTGAGTTTCTGATGCCCAAATTGAGCTCAGGCTACCTGTGCACCAGGCAGCAGCCAGATGTTAAAACCTTTACTCCTGAACTGCTTATGACTAAAACAGATCCCACCCAGAGTGCAAGGGATTGGATTAATTTGTAGTGAGCGAGGCAAAACACAAAGAATTCACCTGAAAAGCAGCACAACACCCACTTATCCTGCTCCTGGTTAAGGCTCAGCAGCAGCAGTGCTTTATCAGGAGAACCAAATTTGCCAGAACACGCAGACTTTCAAAGAGTCTTTGGCTTCAAAAGCTCCAAGCTCTTACCTGCCCATCTGTGAACTGGCTGAACTGCTGCTGTCCTTGCTGGACTTCTGTCTGTGTTATCTGCAAGGATAAGAGAGGGATGATCACTGACAGCACTTGGGAGAGAACCAGAAGCCCACTAACAATATTCTGCTGCTGCCTTTAAGGAGCTTTTAGACTCTTTCAAACCTCATTACCCCACCATGTGGTAAGACACGGCTTGTGCTGCCGGCCTGCAGCCGTGCTGGTGCTAACCACAAGTCAAGAACAAAGAAGGCAGGGTTCAGCTATTCCAAACCCAACACAGACACATCCTCTCCCTGACATCCACCAGGAGGAGGTGGCCTCCTGGATGACAGAAAAGCAGGAGCCTTCCTGTACCCTGAAGGCAGAGAAGAATCCCTTAGCCACTGGTCACAACCTGCTGGCAGCAACGCTGGTCTGGACTCTCACCTGCTGCGTGGCTGCTCCTCCCTTACCCAGCCAGAAGGAGCAGAAGTAAAGAGAAGGGTGACGAGCTCAAGTTGTACCTGCAGTCAGCTCAGAAGTGTGAGCTTTACACAGCAAGACACACACACACACACAGATATGCATGCACCCTTCATGGACAGGTAAAGGAGGCTTCTGCTACGCTCCTCGCTTCGTTATTCCAATGGAAGTCAGAGGAAGAAAAGAAACGTGGGAACCCTAGCCCAAGAGTTGGTAAATCCGACTGGAATTTTCAGTTTCAGGAGCTAGGGAACAACACTTTACCAGTTCATGTCAGCCCTGCTGTTGTGGTGCCTACCTGCTGTGCATTGGCTGCAAGCGTCTGGATCTGCCCCTGGACTACCTGGGTGCCTGACACGGGTTGGGCTAAGCGGATATACTGCAGCTGGCCAGCATTCAACTGAACCTGGAGACAAGCGGAGGGGGCAGGGAAAGAAAATTAAACAGGTAACTGCAACCTGACACACATCAACCTTTGCTTCCTGTGTCCACACCAGGAGCCAGAGTCAGAGAGGGCACGGGGGAAGCTCCGGGTGATGAACGGAGGAACTAGCACAGCCCTGCCAAAGCCACAACCACAGAACTCTGGTGGGTTCCTGAAGTGAAACCCTGAGGAACCACAACTGTGGGTTCTTTCTGCAGATGGGGAGTGGGCAGTTAGTAGCTGAAGCATATTAATTGATACATTTCTGAGGGCTTTGAGAACACTGATTTTTCTTTGTGGTTATGAGAACCCAGTGACTACACTGATGGATCACTTCAGGTAAAGAAAACTGTGAGGAGGTAGCTGCACACCATGACACTCCTGCTGCATCCTGCCAAAAATATTAAAGAATATATGGGAAATTTTCACATAAATAAAGCCAGCAGAGATGACAAAACCCAAGGATACATTCGGAAGCTTTTAATGCAACTCCCTGCCAATAATCATCAGCCCTCACCTGGCCAATATTTTCTGTTGTCAGTACTTTGTCTATAGCACACAGTTTATTTTCCTGCACCCTGATGTTGCAAGATCAGGTGTGGGATACAAAGACAATGTCATCACAGTAACCTCAACTCTCAACTTGCATTTTCTGTGATATAAACAGGTAATACACATCTGAGAAGCAATAAAATGTCACAGTATGATCGATATACGGTTGAATTTTGCATTTTGTGTAATTTTACTTCAGAACATTTAGATTCACAGCCTTAATTGCATTAAAAATGTTTTAAGTTTTGGTTCTTCTTTTTAAAAAGGGGATAGACATATGAAATACTTGGAAACTGCTCACTGACAAAGGTTCAAGTGCCTAGAGCATGGTCTTGGCATTTACACAAACCCTGTGGACTTCACCAGCTGTGCCTAAAAGCTCCAGTATTATTTCAAGAGCAAATAAACTAAACACTACATGAGCATAAAATTTTCAATAAGGAATTTGTTAATGCACTGAGATCTGCCAGCACATCATGTTTGCCACACTGAGGGCATCAATTTTAACTACACTACTTACTGAATGGGTGAAAACAATTAAGAGCATTCTTCCAAAAATGAGAGTAAACTCCAAAGAACCTGCCCTATGCAGTCTAGCTAAGACACAAATTAAAAGTAACACAAAATTAATGTGGAAAACCAAGTAGTTACCATTTAATTGATTTAGATATATTCTTCCAGTTTTTCTCAGATTATAAAAAATAACTCAGATTTCCATAGGCAATCCGTGGTTCTCAACAGTAAATTGCAGTAGAAAAGTGTACATAATACCAGGGACATGTGAAAAAGCAGCAGAGAATGTAAGTATGATTCTCCCAACACTCCTAGAACTGCCAAAGGCACCACCAGTTTTATGAGAGTGTTTCCAGCTCTCACATTTGTGCTCTGAAAGATTCTTTGCTGAACAGATCCCAGAGTGAAAAGGAAGCACCAGAACCCAGCACTAACTGCATCCAGAGAAAAAGGAAACTCCAAGGGAAAATAAAAGCACAGCAGAGGGAGCAGAACAGACAGCAGAGACCAAAGACTGGAATTCAGTGAAACCAAACAAAACCTGCTAGCCAGGGTAGGGCACTAAAAGCTCTTGCAGTGAGTACATGGCTCCAGCTTCTATTTGACTTCACTTGCTGGAAGCAAGCAAGGGGAAAGATGCTTCTTCAGTACCAACTGTGGTTCTTTAATCCACTGTGATTAAGAATTCTCTTAATTACAGTCTAAACAGGATCTCTGCTAGGTACAGAAGTGCAAATTGTGCCTATTTTACTAAAGCACTGGTCCCAAGTTTCTCTGTTTTGTAGTCTTACACTTCTTAGAGACCCAAGTGCTCCCAAAGACAGGAGATCCCAGACTCAGGCAGTTGTCAGCACTGTCTGCTGCCTGCAGCATAAGATTTTTGTGAGGAGAAGGCACACTGTTCTTCAGTGGTCCCAGGCAAGAGGAAGGTGAAGCAGATGCTTGGCCAAAACCAGACATAAATTTAAAAGCCTCCACTCTCACACTGCTAAAACACAGGAGCATTTGCAGCAGGATCCACCTAGGTAGAGAACAGTGCTTTCTGCAGAAGGTTATTGGCCCCTTCACAGCTACTTCATAAATTCTATCTCCAAGCCTCCCCTCCTTGTAGGGAGTGAAGCATTCACTGGAGACAACTGGAAAACAAGTCTGGATTGCTCTTTCACTGCAGAACCAAAAGAGGAAGCTGATATGTTCAGTATTATAATGGATTCACTTAGGCTGGAGGTGGAGATTTTCTTCCAAAGCATTTTGAAGAACAAGTATCTTGGAAAGACTTTCATAAGAAGGAAAAAAAAAAAAAAAAAGAGATGTTGTGGAGAATGCAGAGAAGAAAAAAGGGGTTGCTTGTAGTAAACCACAATATTTGGCAAGCAGTTCACTTGCTTTCTGACCAACCATAAGCCAAGGAGTAGGAATCAGCTGAAGACTTAAGAGATGAAAAGAATCTGGAACTGAACAGGAAAAGTCTGGCGACATCCCAAATCTAAAGCTTTTTAAGATGCTATGTCAAAGCACAAATATTTACCAGACATACAGAGGGAAGCTTAGCAAATCCTGAAAATCAAAACTTGTGTGAAAGATCCACTTTGTCACAGCTGCTGGTACAATCAGTAACAGGACTCAAAGAGAAGTGAAATGCTTGTCTTGGGCACTTGGTCTGACCTTTGGGTTGCTGGTTAAGCACACAGCACTAAGTGGATTTTTTTTTTTTTTTCCCTTTAAAGAGGTGTGAAATTTTCCACATGGGAACCAAAAGCCCCAGCTTTGTTGTGACTATAAGCTACAGAGAGGGGACATTTTTTTGCCCCACGTGTTTACCTAGGACACAAGCCAGAATGTCACTGCTGGTGCTGGGTCCTCAAAATCTCGTTCTTAAGGCCACAGCAAATCTACAGGGATGTGAAAGTGAAGAGATACTTTTTGGTTCTGCAAAGCCTCTAACCAGCTCAAATCACTTTGTAGAAATATTTCTTATGACATAGGTATTTTATTTATTGCTTCCTACTCATAACTACATCACTCAGGAGAGAGTGTTTGGTGTGGGCAAGGAGTCTGCACTAGATGGGCTGGACTTATTTCCCTCCTTCATGTCACACCTGATTATTTTCCTCTCTATGTGCAGGAAACACACCACTCAATCCAAACTTCCTCTTACACTTAAGAAGCATCCATGTACAGTCTCATGCCAGAACACCAGCAGACAGTTTGCTGGCAGGACTGGTCCACATTTCTACTGCTAAAATCTTACCGGTATTTGCTGGATTTCTCCTGTGTTGGTGATGATCTGCTGCATGACTTGCATGGTCTGCCCAGTTCCACTCTGAGCCTGCTGGGTCTGTCCTTGAGGCTGGGCCTGCACTATCTGTACCTGCTGGCCTTCTCCAACCTGCATGGTCACGGGGGTGCTCTGCATTCAGAACGGGGAGAAGGACCAAGCCAGGACTGAACACGGGTGAAACAGCCACAAGATACAGAGACTGTAACAGACAGACTGCTTCCTACACCCACTGCTACGTGTTGATGCTGAAATCAGCACAGGGGGAATCCAGGACCTAGATGACCCTTGTTACTAAGGTATCTGAGCACCTGGTCATGACCAGAAAACACATTTCTATGTGGTTCTTAACTGTTCTGAGCAGTAAGAGCAGGATTCTGCAAGACATTAGGCACGGGTGAGTCGCTGGTGTCACGGGTGCTGGGGACACTGCTGGTGGCTCACCTGCCCCTGCTGTGGCTGGGCAATGATGATCTGTCCTGGCTGGATGGTGGTTGTGGAGGTAGTGGTCTGCTGTCCCTGCTGCTGTCCCTGCACCTGCACTGCTGCAGGTTGCTGTGCAAGGGTGAAATAATACTGGACAGGCTCAGCTGGGGTGACAGCCTGGCGCACCTCCTCCTGCAGCACAGAGAAGAGACAGGTAAACAGGGAGGAAAGAGGTCAACACCCAAACACCCCAACCCCAGCTGGAACACCAACACCCCCCCCCCCCAAGAAGCATGCTCCATGGGAAAGTATCTGAAGTACTTTGTTCCTAACAGTTTAAGTAAATGTGAAATGACAAACCAAAACGGGTTTCCTCATTTATTCAGCTACAGGGAAATAAAAACCATTTCCAATGCCCTAGGTAGAATAATGTAGTCACCAATTTCATTATGAAAAACAAATGAGGAAAATTACCCTAGCTGAAAAGCAGGCGACTCCGCATCAGTGAGTTCCATCATCACCAGTTATCTTAACAGAGTGAATTGCAAATGTACCAGGAAGACCTACAAAGCCTCATCTGCCACCAAACCCCTCTTAGCCTGCACGCCCAACACGAACTTCACTCTAGCTCTGATGTTAAACCCCTGGGAACAGAAGCCACAGATGTGATGCATACTGTCGTGCTTGTATTTGTTTATTTATTTAAATCCAGCTTTTCCAGAATTAAACAGCCTGATTCTGCTGGTGGCAGGAATATCTCAACAGTGTGAAGCAGCAAAAGGCTCTGCTCTAGCTCACTGTCAGCAGCACAGGCTCTAACACTGCTGTTTCGTTTTCTCTAAGCCTGTCTTTAGGAGAGAAAAGCCCCTTCTGATTAACAATATTTTAGGCAAAGAAGTGGATTTTCAGAGATTACGTTAAGTGGCAAGCTGTTAGGACTCAAGAATCAAAATTCTGCAGCACCCCAGAGGGAGCAGTTTGATCTTGCACCTTATGGAAGATGCAGCTCACCAGATGTTCACCCCATGGCAGAAGGCGTAAACAATCCTCTCCCAGCCACCTCGAGTTCACAGCTGAGAGTGTAGGATGTTTACACGTGCTACAACATGGTAGATTCCAACTCACACGAGTCTGCTCGACTCCCCTGAGTTACACTGCTCATGGATTACCTTCAGTGCATCCAGCTGGACAGGAAAAGAAAGATTCACATTAAACAAGATCATTGTTGTCTAGATGGGCATCAGGCTGGAGTATGGGAGCCCTTCACGTTAGATGCTGGTGGCTCAGAGGGACAGCAACTAAATAAAACACTGATTATTGGGAGGTTTCTCACTAGCCTACCAGAAAATTACCCCCAAAGACGAAGCTGTTCACAGTTGGATGTCATCAAGAAGGGACTTTTGAGCTTGGCTCTCAGAGCAAACATCAGCACTATCCCACGGCACTGTAAACCACTGCAATTAAACCCTTACTGCACTTCCTACACATGGTAGTTGCTACTCACTTCATCAAATCCTTTGGGAGAGGGATCAATAACATGTAAAATATATATTCAAGAGGAGATGGCTGCAGTTAACCACAACACTGCACACACAGAAGAGCTGCAGTGGTTTCTGTACAGCCCAGACCTTGGATGTTATTTCTAGAACCCTCTAGTCCTCAGTTCCTAGCTGATCCTGAAACAATTACAGCAGCTGAGTATTTCTGTATCTATTCCAGGTTAACTTGTATTTGCTACAGGCAAACCAGGATTTAAATACAAATCTGCTTGAACTGGGTTACATCGTTTGCCATCTTTTATTTTCAAGCCCCAGCTCTGGTTACCCAGAGCAACAAAACAGTCATGGTTCCATTCCCAGCTCTTCCACGTAACCAACACTAACTTGTCAAACAGTGGTAGAGATAAAATACAGATTGTACCCCCAGCCAAAAAGTGCAGGCTGTCAGCCTCCAGGCAGCCACTTTGCAACACTGCTCAATCAAAGGAGTATTTTCCTCTGCAGTGTCCTAACCTACCTTCTGCTCAGGCAGCCAGCTCCCCATCAAACTTCTCCTGCCCTAGGAAGCATTTCTAGTGATCCTGCAGTGTTCACAGGCAGTGGATGTATCAGCAAGAGACAGATTTCTAAAGCCTATTTCAAATGAAAAACCATCAGGGTTTCACTGCTGATGCTGTGCAACCCAAAAGACACAGCTCTGGTGTGATGGATCATCACAAGTGAAGGGAGCATCCTGTGTGCATGGAACAGACCTCAAATTCTTCACTGGATTACAGAACTTGAATGTTCTGTCATCAGAATACTCTGATGTGAACTGAAAGGTTCCAACAAGGAAAAGATATGGACAATGTTCTCCTTTCCAAACACTGAGAATTTCTAAAAATAGTACTACAAAGCAGAATAACTGAATGAGGCACCTAAAGGAACAGAATGGCTCCATCTGAGCCCTGGGACTCCTGCAGGTGCTGAGGGAGGTGCAGCACTATCCCCACACAGCTGCTCCCCAGGAGAGGGGCACTGATGGCAGCCCTGACACCAGATCTGCCAGGAACCTCCTCATGAGGAGATGAACTTCCAAGCACCAAAGCACCAACCTTCTAGGTAAAGGATAGAAATGAGCCTACCAGGTGCTGGATCTGTTTCTCTGTGCATTTAAAGCATCAAGATAGAGCTTTGACCCAAGCTCATGGCATTTTCAGCCCCATCTCAAACACAGAGGGCAAGAAGGGCTCTGTACAACAGGAGCCTGTTGAGTTTCAGAGGAGTGCAGCAGCCTGCTGCTGTAAACATCCGACTGAAAGCTCCTTCCAGCACCTTCCAGCTTCCAGTCAAGGATGTTTACAGTAGCACTGACTGCCCCAAAGGAGGCAGGGGAGGGGACTCTGAAGCAAAGAAGCTTCTTTCTCCTGTTACAGGTCAAAGAATGCAGACTCAGCACACTTTCTAATTTTTTTTAACACTGGCAACATTTGGCATCAGAGCTATTCAGTGATGGTTTTGCCAATTCAATCAGACTTCTGTCAATCTCCCCTCAAGCTCTAGTTCCATAAGGAAATTCACTGTAAATAAACATGCAAGAGTGGCAGGCACAAACCTTGTGTTTAAATCTGTATTGTTTTATCACCTTTTAATTAGAAAATGGTATCACTCCAAGGAAAGGGCAGACACCAAGGCAATCATTATGTCTCACCTGACGCTTTGGAGGCTTCAGCTCATCTCTTGGAACAATATCAATCAGAAAGTCAAACTGATCAAACTTTGTAATTGCCATGGCAATGTCATTCCTCTGCAGAAAAAAAAAAAAGAAAAAGAACACCATTCTTCAGCTTTAGAAGTGCTTTTTGTCACTGGATAAGTGAAGTTAGAGATTTTTAGTTTTAACTGTAAAAAACTCTAGAGTTTAGTCTTGAACTACTAAAAAAAAAAAAAAAAAAAAGCTATTATTGAAAGCCTCTCAATCCAGAAAAGACATCAATCTGTTCTGGAGCAGGTATTTTGGTTTTAATCTATACATTTGCCATAACAAACTAACATCTACATGCTTAGATTAGAACTGCTACTGCACACAAATCAGCCAGAAGTTCAAGAGCTGCAGTCCTAAGAGCAGGTCAGAGGTAGCTCACAGCTGCAGCTGTGTTTTTTGTTGGGTTTTGTTTGTTTCTTTTACTGTTTGTTTGGGGGGTTTTCTGAACACAAATTAAGAAAAAAGCATTTCAGTTCCACTGGCCACCAAGCTTTTTACAGAGGCCTGTAGCAATAAACACAGGTACTAAAGTTACTGTCTACAAAACATGCCTGGTATTGTGGCAACAAAGCTGGAGAGTTCCTGAAGGAGGGAGCAGCTCCATTACCTGCAGAGTCCTGCGCTTGTTGTCTTCTGTGTGGATCCAGGCTCTCAGGGTCAGTTCTGTTATGAATATCTGAGCTGCCTTGGCAAACAACACAGGGGCTTCAGCACTGATCATCTGCAATTCAATTCACACTTTGTGTTTAAAGTTCACCATTAGAATTCTAACACTGCAAAGGAGTGGCTGTCACTTTATGGCGTTGCTCCCATCTGAGAAGCTGCACTGCTCCCCAGGGAACTTGGGGGAATTTCCACATCCCAATATGGGTCTGACAGTCCTAAGAGTCACCTGCCTCAGGTTCAGGGCAGTGTTACCAGTACTGGGCACCTACAACCTGTCTCAGAAGTCAGATGTCAGCTCTGTATTGTGGTGGATGAGGGTTGGTCAGTAAATGACATCAGCTCACGTTCCTCTGGGGGCTGCCAACCAGCAGCTTCTCCTGGCAGTGCCCTGGCACATGCAGAAAAAAACTGGAAACTGAGGAGGACAGGGCCACGGTTTTAAGGCTGGTCCTCACTTTAGAGTTGTAACATGCAGAGAATTTGCAACGAATGCTGAAACTGCAAAGGAGGTTTCTAGGCATGAGGAAAGGCTGCCTCACCAAATTCCTGTTCCTTAAAAAGTATCTAGCTCCAGTTTTAGTCAGATTAAGCAGTTTCATCATGACCTGTCTTGGCATTAACACTTACTCCCTAGCACAGCCTTCTTGTTAAATAACTTGCCAGGCAAGCAAAAGACTTCCCTCTGCCCCTTGCCATGCCTGAAAATCTCATCTTCCCCTTCTTCATCAAAAATTTGGCACTTGTTCAGTTCAGACACTGACCTGGGACCCCCTGGCTCCTTCCCCTTCCAGGCTGAATGAATGGCTCCCTTGTGCAGGAAGGCAAACACGCACCTTTTCAGGGTCTCATTTAAATGTTAAAGGTTGTGCTAACAGAAGGATGGTGTCACATTGAGAAAAACAAGAAGAAAGTGCAAACTATTATCTTGTCCCTCAGGAGTTAAGTGTCTTGACATTTTTCCAACTTAAAAACCAAGGGGGGACTGGAGCAGCACAGGAGTAAAACCCTGCAGGTGATTCCCTTCTCCTTTCTTTTATGTCAGTAAGTTTTGATGAGTCAGTTCACATGTTCTCCTCATCAGTCAGGTGTCAAGGGTTCAGCTCAAATACTGAATTATTACTTTTTTTTTTTCAATAACACTTGAAACAGTGCAGCACACATTTAAGAGATACCACTCTTCATACTAAACACTCTCTAGCTTTGAGAGAGAAACAAGGAGGAAAAATGAGGAAAGAGAGTTGAGCACTAGAAAACACAGGAAACACACAGAATTATATATTAGACTGGTATTTACCAGAAATAAAGCAAAACTGTACAAGTCTTGAGCAAAGATCCTACATGATTTTGTTTTCCCAGCTCAATTCAATGGTACAAGGCCAGCTGAAGGCAACTGTTGAAATGTGCTTTAAAATAACAATACATTATGATAAGTAATGAACTGCAAGGAATTATAGCTACAGTATCCACCAAAAGGGTTATAAATACTTAAGAACAAACCCATGAGAGTACCTTCACATCTTCATCTAGCTTCATTATCTTCTTAATACGAGCCAGAGGGAGTTCTTGAACTCTGAAATCTTTCTGCAGAGAGATGCACATTTAAAAGACTCTTTACTGATACTTATTTGAAAACACAGGTAAGATAAGACATGTTAAATCAAGCCTGTGCTGTCAGAACTAAACCACCTAAAATTAGATTTATAAAAATAACTCATTTTCTGTGAGCTTCTTCTCAGACCCAACAATTCTTAGCTGCTTTTCTGTATTTTATAATGGTAATTCTAGTTAAATCTTCTATCAGACACTTGTATCTACTATTTCACCTCAAAGTTGAAGCCATTCTGCAGAACACAGTGTTTCTAATGTTACACATTTCTGCATCTATTTATATTTGAGACAACTAATTCAATTAGCTGTCTCAGGACCCAGAAACCATTGGAATTTACAAAAAGTCACAAGAGAAAATGAAGGCAAACAAAAGCTGTATGAGGCCACAGGATGAAATCTTCTTTGCTTTATTTGTACTTCCCTGTTGCCCAATACCAATTTTGGTTTTAAAAAGCTTGGAAGAATCTTGGTTAAAAAAAAAAAAAAAAAAGATCTCTTCCACTCCTGTTCTTAGAGGGATTTCTTCCTATTTCCCAGCAAAGAGAACTGTTGACTCAACATGGAGTAAGGTTGGTTTAGGAGAGCTCCTGGGGTTAGTGAAGCTGCTGAGCTTCCCTACAAACTGTGGTCTCCCTTCTCTGAAGATGGAAAGTGGAATAACAATTAAAAAATAATAATAAATTAAAATCCATTGTATGGGAAGCCTCTTAAAAAGGGAGAAAGGCTGAGGATACATACACTTGCATCAGGAACGCAGAATCCCTACCCATAAGGAGCTGCTAAAGAAACCACTTCTTAACAAAAATGTCACAGAAAATAAAAGGAAACTCATTTCTCTGGGGAAGAAAGCACTGCAAGACTTGTTAGAGAAACAAAAGAGGGGAAAAATGCTGAAAATGCTCTTCTCTATTGAAGCAAAACCCAGAGGTTGTGCATGGTCCAGCCCGCAGGCCAGCAGGGAGCATTTTTGTTCATTTAGTTATTAAAAAATACATTTAGCTACATTATTTTATATCTGCATAGATTAAAAACCAATCCTGTGCCCTCATTCTGTACAGAAACGTGAATGGGGTGCTCCTGGAAACATGCTGCAAATTGGAATTCATTGGAGGGCTGGGCAATTCCTTGCAAGCAGTGTCAGGGCTGCTGCGTCCTGCTGGTGAACACTTGGAAGGATTTGGGGCAATGGGAGAAGAGGGCAGCCAGGGCTGGGACCTGTGCCTGGACACACAGTGTGCTCAGGATAGCATTTTGTAACTTTTTTTAAAAAGCTCTTTCCTTTTTAACAAGCTTTGGGAGCTCTGAGCACGCCTTAAAGGAAGACGAGGGCAAAATTTCTAATTTGTAAAACTTTTCAACAGTCTTAAGTACAATAAATTCTGTGAACAGCATAGCTGCAAGCAGACATGCATGAGTACAACACTATTAACATCTTTAGAAAAGAGAGACAGTGGGAAAAATTAGAAAAAAATTAAAGCTTCTTTACTCCTTTAAGGCAGACAGGCAAATGCCACATAAATCAAAATTAATATGTGGGTGCCATGGTGAAGGGAAGCATGACCACTCCTGGCTACTGCCCAGCAGAACAAACTTTAGACAACCAATTCTTCATCTTTTCTTTTTTCCAAATTAGGTCTCAATGTTTTCACAGGCCTCTGCTAACTCATTGTGGAACTGAAAGGCTGGTTTCAGCCTGGTCCTGTTCCTGATTTCTCCAAGCCCAGGCTACAGCCCTTTCTGTGATGCAGGGCAGAGTAGAGGGAGCTCTGGGTTGTTCTTCTCAAGTAGATCCCTTGGTTTTTTCCCCTGAATTCCAGATACTAGTGGCACAAGACAAACACATAAAACCAGGCAGAACAGCCCCAAAATGCAGGGAACCAAAGCGGGCTTTTCATCCAGCAGCTGCTCCACCCTCTGCTGTGCAGTACATGCAGAGCAGCTTTAAGTTTACTTACATGCACATCCAGAGGAGCACTTTCCATGACATGAAATCCATTTCAGGATTTGACTGCTCAGGGGACCACTGCACAGGAATGTTTTGCAGCTATCCCTTTTCCTTTCCAGCTCCCTTCACTGTCCTCAGTTAAATTTTCAATGACTTACTAGCTTGCAATGCAATAAATAGATTCACAACACCAGTTAAAAATGAAGCTGCTGGTACTCGATAAGCTGCAGAATAAAACCCCTTTCATGTGGAGATGAAGACAAACTACAGCTCTGGAACACAAGAATTCACTGTGCTGAAAGAGGAAAGTAATTAATTCTGGTTATGCATACAAATTTCTACATCTGTTTCTTTAATCAACTATCTGCACACAGGCTGAAAAAAGCAGCTTATCTTCAGGCTGGTGGATTGGGGTTTTCATTTTGAACAGCCTGTCTTCAACTGGAATTCTTTTGTTTTCAGCTCCATTCAAAGCAGGGGAGTTGTGCTTTCAGGAGCACTGTATCACAGTAATCTATCAATCTCTCTTGAAAAGTCATTTTTATTATATGCCCTTGTTCTCAGGCACATCTCTTTTGGGGATGGAAAAAAATAGAAGCTACTTAGTAAAAATCTTTTTCTCAGCCTATGCATCTTTTTTTTTTTTTTTTTTTAATCAAATGTCTTTAAATTAATAAAGCATGTGGTAACGATGTACTTGGCATTCAAGAGATCTTCAGAATTCCTGGCTTGTCAAAGGAGAGTGCTCTGAGAGAGGGCATAATAGCTCTATGCAGAAGTCTGAAACCCAAAAATTCATTCACAAAATTGTAACTGCCTGCCAATAGCCAGGTGTCTGAATTCATGAAGGGGGGAAAAAGATGAAGTGATATTTTTAACAGTAACACCTTGCTGTGCTTGTCACAGAATCTGAGTAGTAGTTAAACAGTCCACAGAGTACAATGTGAATATATTCTCAAATCCTCCGACCTTCTGCTAGCTACAACAGCTTATGGCAGCTATGCTTACACCTGTAGCTATTTTAAAATCACTTCCCTTTCCTCTCTAAACCAAAGGTAATTCCTCTGCAATTCTCTAGAAAGCATCCACGGTCATCATTTAGCCTGCTGCATCTACTTTGAAGCTGAACCAACCTCTGAACCAACTTTATCTTCTTGTTTAGTCCAGACAGAGCTGAAGGGCTGCCCATCACATCTCACTGCACTATGAATCAGCTGCCTTCAAGTTATATCTCAACTCCTGGCAGTCGCAGCCAGGTCTGCCTTGGATGATCATTCCCCAGCTCTTCAGGCCCCCTTGCAGTGTGTAAATAGCCAACTCGATTGGATCCCAGAAGCAGAAGGAAGGTGTTGAAGCTGAGGTTTATCTTTTTCCCAGGCACCTGTCAGTGCCAGCTCCCCAGACACGAGGCTGAGGCACTCACCACTGTCAGGTTCCGAATCTCCTCCATGACTCGGGGCCAGAAGGACTGAAGGCTCTGCTGGGCATCACTGCTGCTGGCTGTGCCAAAGCCACCATCTGTGGACATCCTGGGGGCTGGGAGAAACAAAACCAAGAGTCAGCAACCAGGGCAAGAGGGAGCGAGGCAGGAGGTGAGGGCTCACAGGAAGGGAAGGGGCCAGCCCAGCTTATCGCTCTGGAAAACTGCCAAAATAAAGATATGCCAGGTCCAGGGCTCCCAGCAACAATGCAGAGATACTCACAGCCTCTGGAGTGGTTTCTTTTAAATTTTATTTATTTTTCCAAAGATTGAAAAAGAACATAAAAAAACCAGCTGAAAGCAAAAATAGTCTTCTCATTTCCCTATTAGAGCTCTGCCTTTTCCCAAGGAGTTACAAAACATAACTGGTGCCCAGCCACAGCTCACACTCCAGTGTGTGCCCATTATATGATTTTTTTCCTTGCTTGTTGCAGCCAACAGTGCAAGACATGGCAACAACCCCCCCACCCCAAGCTAAAATATCAGTCTGAGCCCAACATTATTTCTAAGAGTAATTAAACAGTTGCCCCTGTGCCTATTTGGAAGGTGTCAGTTTTGTGGCTCTACACTCTTTTTTTTTTTTTTTAAATACCTTTTATCTTTGGGTATAATCAGTGAGAGAAATTAACAGTCTGCATAGTGCAGAATGCCAAAAGCACAAAGCAAGATCAAAAATCCAAATCTGTTAATTGAAAACAATTTTTCTATGTCTGTCATTTAGTGTTCTGCAACTGCAGATGTCAGGCAGTCACTGTTACACTGGACGTGGCCTGTGGTTTCATTCAGACTTGTGCCTTGCAAATGGTTTTCTTTACAGCACGGCCCAGCAGTCATCAGGAACTTATTAAATGAAAACAAAAGGACAATAACTGGGTTCAGAGTTCCCCTTATAGCCACGCTGCAGGGAGGATGGTGAGGAGGTGAGGACAGGCAGCACTGATCAACCCTGTCCTGGAGGGACCGAGGTGCTGCCAACCCAGGTGGCACTGCCAGGGTGCACCCCAAGGTCCAGCTGACACAATTCCTTCCCCCCCAAGCCCCCTGGATCAGGTCCTGCCTTTTTGTCAAGGAACTCTTAAGCCAGCTCGAGAGAACAGAAAAATGAAGTCAGACACCCAACTTTGGGATCCCTTGGAACACCAGGACCAGCCCTGATGCCTTCCCCTGTGCCACAGGAGCCTGTGGCAGGATTCCCAACAGGGATCACAGCCTGGGAGAGAGGGGAGATGTGCCAGAGGAACACACAAACAGACACAGACACACACACAGACACACACACAGACACACACACAGACACACACACAGACACACACACAGACACACACACAGACACACACACAGACACACACACAGACACACACAGACACACACAGACACACACAGACACAGACACAGACACACAGACACACACACACACACAGACACACAGACACAGACACACAGACACAGACACACACACACAGACACACACACACAGACACACACACACAGACACACACACACAGACACACACACAGACACACACACACAGACACACACACACAGACACACACACACAGACACACACACACAGACACACACACACAGACACACACACACAGACACACACACACAGACACACACACACAGACACACACAGACACACACACAGACACACACACAGACACACACACAGACACACACACACAGACACACACACACAGACACACACACAGACACACACACAGACACACACACACACACACAGACACACACACACAGACACACACACACAGACACACACACACACACAGACACACACACACACACAGACACACACACACAGACACACACACACAGACACACACACACACACAGACACACACACACAGACACACACACACAGACACACACACACACACAGACACACACACACAGACACACACACACAGACACACACACACAGACACACACACACAGACACACACACACAGACACACACACACAGACACACACACACAGACACAGCACCTGCCCAGACCCAACCTGGCAGGATGGGACATGGGACATTCCCACCAGCTGGAAGCACCTTGGTGGCTTCTGGGGTGACGGAAGAGGAGGAAAGCTGTGAGTTACCAACCTGAAAAGCTCCCAGGTCACCCAAAGCAGCTCTGAAGTTTCCATGGGTGACAGACACAGACACACACACCACACACAAACAATCTCTGTGTCTCTCCACTTACAGTGAGAGGGAAACTGGACTATGTTTTCCACAGGGAAAGCTCAAAATACACAGGGACACTTGTGTGTCACCATGTGATGGAAAAAAGACAGCAGAGCAGATTTAGCTCTGCCACAGACACCCACAGCCCCTGTTTGCCTCAAGGGTGACTTCAGTCCCTCCTCAAGCCACCAGGAAGCACCACAACACCCTACAAGACACCAAAAGGCTGAGAGGAGGCAGTGGCCACTTGCCAGTCTTTTCAAAATCTCCCATTCCAAAGCAACAAGGATCTGTAAAATCTTATTAACAGATCAAAGCAATGAACAGTCAGACAATCAGACTGTCCCCTCCTGCAGCCCACCCTTCCCAGGGCTGACTCTGAGGGGTTGTACTTCTCTTTCATCAGCTGAGAAGGGGACAGAGGGGGCATGGGAAGAGCCAAAGGGGACTTTGACAGGGTTTGACAAAAAGGAGGTCAGAGGAGGGGATTTTCAGTCTCAAAGCAAGAGTTGGGAGACAGAAAGAACTCCAGGTAAGGGACCTGTGGGAATAAGTGACATGTGACTTGTCACTGTTCAACAACTTTTCACATTGTAATACTATCTGCCTAAAACTTAAGTATTTAGAAGTAAATATTTAGAAGTATTTAGAAGAAATTACAGAGAGATTTAGAAGAAAATACAGAGAGATAAATATTCTAGTGGAAGACTTAAACTGGCATTTGATTCTCCCTCCCTTGATCTGCATTGTCAGACAGACAAAAAATAGTTTAGGCACATAAATAAAAGCTAATCCTTGAAATCTGCTCTGTACTGGCAATATTTCAACACTAACACCAGACAGAGTCTTTTCTGTAACTGGAGATGCAGTTCATCTTGAAGATGAGCCAAATCACATTAAGGTTGTTTTTTAAAAAATACAAATTACGTGCATTCGACCCACTTAAATGCTGTACTGGAATATAATGCTCTACATAACCCTAAGATACAACAGGTTAAAGAAAGAAGAAAAAAGCTAATGGAGCAGAGAGGAAGAAAATTCCACCAGCACCACTTTACCCCCTGCTGCATGCCAAAGCCAATGCTTTGCATTATATTCCTCTGTGGTATTCACCCAGATTTCAAGAAGAGCTAGAAATGGTTTACTCCAGTCATCTATAATCTAAAAAGTCCTGTCAGTGAATACAAAACAATTCCTATCTTCAAGGTAAACATCAGACTGATTTCAGAATGTAAAATGAACAGCCTCAACCCGGGGCCACTGCTGCTTTAAGTAGCTCACTAGGATAATTGGTAGGAAATGGAGTAACAGTAGAAAAGAGTCACCAGTAGGCTGATTTTCAGAAAAACTTAAAGAATGAAATCACTACAAACTCCAAAATAAAAGCCTAAGTAGGTTAAAACTGTTGAGAACATTACTAAAGTAATTTCTTCCCATTAAAATCCAGATACAGGAGCAGTGCTGAAGGTGCTTGAAAGCATTAGAGGAGGAAAAGAGAAAAACCCAATGTCATGCAAACCTGCAGCGTGTGCTCTGGAGACAAACTGTACTGAGCAAACCATTCCTGGGCAATTAGCTAAGTTCCTTCAGACAAGGGAAAGCTGTTTTCTCTGCTTTTAAGAATGCCTCCTATCAGAATTGGTGCCAACAACAGAAAAAAAAGATAAGCCCACCAAAGCCAACAGAGAGCCAAGTTCCTCTGATTTCACATTATCCGTGTCTAAACCTGTTTGTCCTTTTTGATATGCAGTTTGCAGGGGAAACTTTAGAGCTTCATTATACTTCCAATTTTTCTTTTTGAAAGATCTCTTCCACGAGCCTCTGGAGAAGGTGAAAGATGCTCTGAGGACCCCCACGCTCACACGAGGCAGGGCATGGCCACTCCAAAGTTTTAAAGCAGAAAGGGGATGCTCCAGCACCAGCTTGTCACTGACTATCAGGAGCTCAGCTCCATCTCCCTGTCACCTGGCTGTCACAAAGCACATCCACAGGAGAGGGAACTTGCTGACTGCAGCAATGCTCCCTCTCCCTGCAGGAGCTGGACAAGCACCCTGCAACTCCTGCTCTGCACAAAACTTACCGAACAAAAGCTGTGGCCTCACTGGTGTGCCCCAAGCTGCAGCAGAACAAAGCAGGGTGCCCTTGGATCAGAACCACCAGGCTGAGTGCCAGCTGCCTGTGACCTCTAAACTGGGCTACAAGGAGATGGTCCTGCAGAAGAACCTAAGATGAGGAGGTTCACCTGCAGGTAAGACACCACACGGCTGAGCTGCTGGGCTGGACACAGGGAAGTAAAAACAACCAACCCCCCTCCAAAAAAACACACACAGCAAGGAAAAAGGGTACAAGGACAGGAGAGACTGGGATACACCTGCTCCACCACAGCCTGCCCATTCCACACAGCTTGGGATATGCTCCATGAAGGTGAACATTTTGCTTTCAGACTTAAAGGAAAAAGAAAGCAAAGGCCAAAAAGCTGAGGCCAGTGCACAAAATGCCTGGAGGTGATTACAGGGCAGATTAACAAACACATCCCAAGAACCACCACATCAACACTTGGCAATTAGAGCTTTTCTGCTCACCAGAGCAGAACACCTTCTACAAACATTAAACTTAAAAAATCCTGTGGCAGCTGACAAACACTTAAGAGCTTCATTTCAGAGATCACAAAGCAAGCATGAAGACACCACTCATGTCTGTGGCTGGGGTTTTTTGTTGCTTGTTTGTTGTTCGGGTTTTTTGGGTTTTTTTAACAGATGCTTGTTTGTGCTCTCTCTTTAATGCCCTGGGATGGGGGAAGCAGCCAAATGAAGCTGTCTCCCCCTGGATGCCCACCACCTGCACGCTTGAGCAAGAACCTGCTATTGAAAACACCAGCTACAGAATAACCACAAATAAAACCAAGACCTCTGATCTTCCAATTCCAGCTGATGCAGGTACCCAGAACTCTCCAGCTGGAAAACCAAGAGCCAGGAACAGCCCAGCAGAGCCAGGAGATCAGCAGCTGCCAGGCACAGCCAAGTGAGCTTGGGAACAGGGACTGGGGAACAACCTCCCCCCCAGCAAGGGTCATGTCACAGCTTCTGACGTGCCCAATTTTAAGTTAATCCCAAGCTGGCCTGACTAAGAAGTCAGCCAAACAAAACCAGCTGGGTGGAGAGCAGCTTTAAATGAAATTTATCCAAATATCTGAAGGGATATGCAAATGGTGGATACCAGGGGGAAGTGCTGGAAAGCCTGGAGGCTCCCAATGAAAGGGAATAACTCAGCAACATCATCAAGTGCCACAGACCCTGGTGATATCAGAAATGTCAGATTCTTTGCATACAGTACAGTCACATTCCCCTGACTTACATTAGGGGAAAGAGCCTGTTTTACACAGCATTGTGTCACAAGCATCTTCCATCCAAATCTCTTAAAAAGATGGATAAATCTGAAGTAAGTTAGAGGCTAAAAAGAAATTACGACAGAAGCTGAGGCAAACATTTTGCCTCAGTGTCCTTGGACTAGAGCTACAAATAAGGGTAACACACAAATATTTCTGAAAACTACCAATGCAAAAACAAATTTCCCCTGCCAGATTCTCCCAGCGTGCAAATACAGATTTACCACATCCACAGCATTTGAAGACATCCAAACACCCCACTCTCAACTATTCTTAAGGTACTGTTACTTTTACAACATCCACTATCCCACAAGACTCACAAGCTAATTATTAGGAAGAGTGTTAAAGGAGACAGCAAGAAGTGCAGTTTCTCTTTTAAAAAAGTCAAACAGGCCCCTTCCAACCACAACCACTCTCTGATTCTGTGATACCATCCTGACAAGCAAAGAATAAAAGTCGATGCCATAGCACCTAGCAAAAAACTCTGGATGCCTGAAGAATTAAAAATAGATCTGTAGAGCTGAAAAGTGAATGTTTAAAATAAATACTAATCCCAGCATTCTGTGATACTTCCAGCCTGATGAGCTAACTCTCAAAACTGTAGTGTTCTGTTTTGGGAGCCTGTCCCTTGATTTAAAAGTAAAATGTGCAGAGCCACACTTGCATATCTAAAGAATGAGCTCTGTGTAGCAATAAGTGCCAGACACCTGATCCTGCCAGAATCAGAAGGAACAATCTAGCAACCAAGAACTAGTTTCACAAGAAGAATAAATAAAGGGCCTATATGAATTTAGTAACAGTGCTGGAAACACGAGCAAAGGAGGAGAGAAAGTCACACAGCACCACGATGCTGCTCTCATTCCTTCCATTAGTGCAGTCTGAGGTACCAGAAGAGCAAAAGCAGAACATGCACAGCTTGAGGTGGACTACAACAAAAACCTTTGGTCCCATCAGCTCTCAGAATGGCTGAAGCCACACTGAAAGGCTGGCTCCATGCTGCAGACCAACAGCACTTGTTTTGCAGGACATTATGCCCTGTGCTATCTTATTCTAAAACAAACCTTTGATAAGACACATTAATGCTCCAAAATTGCTTCCAGAGAGATTGTACCTAGAGGTACTGTACATTTTCTTTAGAGCTGTTCAAATAAACACAGATATTTTCAGCCAAGCCTCCTTCCATGAAATAGGATCAAATTTAGTTCCAATACAGTTTAAAACTAGAAAGTTTCACTAGACAGAGGCCAAGCAGCACATGGGCAGAGCATGACTGGAAATACAGAAGTGCTAAAAGTGCAGCCAAAAATTATTTATACTTCTTAATTGGGTTTGAGATCAAGGGTTTCTTCTTCTACCTTAATATTAAAGCCCTGGACTTGCTGCTGTATCCGTTTTCTGCACCTCCCATTCACCAAAGCTCTAGAGGTGCTCAGAAAAGCAGTGAGAGCTCCTCAGGCTTGCCAAGGGAACTCACCTGACTCCTGGCAGTGTGACTGAGGCAGCAGGTGAAGGAGGTCTGACTGTGGTCACCAGAGCACAGCCTGACACAACCACCACTGTACCACCCTCCACAGAGGGTTTCCCAGCTGGAGAACAAGGCACAGCCATTACCATTTCTGTCAAAGCCCTACACAAACCTTGTCCCCACATTTCTGACCCCACGAAGAACCAGCAGCTGCCACCAGTGGCAAGAGCTGAACACACAGAGTTTGAAAGCCCTTCTACAAAAATAAGATGTGGCGGATGGAAAAAGCACTGATGATCTGTGTGCCTGGCCCTGCTGAAGCAAGAGGCACAACGAGTGGCAGCACGCAGGGATCCAGGGTTACAACACACCAGAAAAAACAGTGAAGAAGCTCCCTGGGAATGGGGCTTGGAAAGAGCCAGGCTGGTTCGTGCTCCCACAGCTGCACGTGCCAAACACCTTCCAAAAGGAGGAGTCAGTGCAAGGTACACGTCCAGCTGGGACTCCTCTCCAGCTCTGGTTTGTCAACAGGACAGCACGGGAAAGGCTTTGTCTCTAAAACATCACCCAGTGCTGGGGAGAGGAGGGAATGCACCACATTTAAATTATGCAATGCTTTTTCTTGACATAACATCAGCTTTGAACAAAAGCCAATACTCTGTATTTTTATAAAAAGGAATCAGGAACACTTTAAAAATTAAACATGATCAACTACACAAGCCATAACATTACATACACAAGACATTCATTTCAGCACATCACAGAAGTAACAACGCTGCTGTTATTACACCATAAGAACTTCTACCATACAGGCAACAATATTAATAAAGTTGAGCTAAACTACAGGGCCACATCAGAAGACCTGAACCTTGCCACTGGATCTATTCATCCAGAAGATTTGAGAACTCTCTTGCATTTCTAGAAGACAGTGCTATAAAATCCAAGGCAGCCTTTTGGGGAGTGAGGAAAGGGGATGATCCCAAACTGAGGAAGGCCTGAAGTTCTGCTCTTGACAATAATGTAACCTTTCAACTTTTTAAAGACAATTTCAAGA
The DNA here is from genome assembly GCF_036169615.1 of Heliangelus exortis. NCBI lineage: Eukaryota > Metazoa > Chordata > Aves > Apodiformes > Trochilidae > Heliangelus > Heliangelus exortis. The sequence goes on along the minus strand of NC_092445.1, from coordinate 5,402,653 downwards.
GTCTTTCAGCAAAACCAATGTAACTCAAAACACCAGCACTTCCTTCCAATGTGCTATTCTAAGAAACTTTTGCAATTCCTCAGCTTTATTTTTATCTGTTCCCTCTCGTGGTGTGCTGGACACACAACCCTCCAAGCACAGAGCCAGCAACACAAGTGGTTGGTTTCAGCTGACAGCAGAATCATTCCAAGCTGTTGGGTAAGGTGTGTATTTGCAGATTTCTCTTGTTTTGAGTAAATTAAAACTGAACATGATGGCCAGGCTAGCTAAGGGCTACACTGAATTACCTACCAAGGATATGGAATATTTATTGCTAAAGGGTTTTATGAGAAGGTTGCAAAACAGTGTTTAGGTTGAGTTCATCTCACCTCAGGGTAGAAAAAATAAACAAGATGACTTCTTCAGGTGCCTTCTAGCCTATTTTCCTATGAATATTTAGAAGTAGATTACCTTGAAAGCACTGTTTGAACTGAACACCAGCTCCCCAATAGTGCCAATGCCTTCCTTCTGTGTTCACTCAGGCAAGGCACAGCACTAACCCATTCCACCAACCTCTGATTTGATTTAAGCCCCAATCAGTTGCTAAGTCAGAGGGATCTGGATTAAAGCTTCCAACAACACAGAGGACTCCTCAAACCCACGCAGTTTGGTTTCAGTAGCTGGCAGGGCCAGCTCTGCACCACTCCCCTTGCTGAGCTGCTGGGTCACAGGCACAGCCCTGACTCCCACTCTCCCCCCAGTACCTGGGGCAGGAATTCTGCTCCTCCCTCCTCCCATCCCAGGACACTTGGCAGCCTGGGGGAAGAGCTGCCTCTCCACTACCCACTCGAGAGGGAGAGTGAGCAGCAGAGCTGATCCCAGCTCCTCTGGAGGGGAGGGGGCAGGGACAGAGTAACCACCCCCCCTTCTCTCATGCAAAGCAGAAATTGGGCTGATAACCTTCTTGATAGGGAGCTGGTTATAGAGTTACAGCCCTGATCCAGCAGGCAGCTGCATCCAGGCAGCAGGGAATATCCCACAGCATGGACCTGCAGTGAAGGGGTTTCACTGAACAGAGAAGCACCCAGCAAAACTGGGTTGGGTTTCATACCTTAACACTGAAGACAGTGTGACCCAGCAGTGAGAGGCAATTCCCAGGGCAGGGAATGGGATGTTGCAGTTGTGGGCAGGCAACTGGCAGCTGGCTTGACTCCTTCAGGAGAAAAAAAAATAAATCAGGAATGATGCCTACTTGCACAGAATTTCTACTTGCAATGGACTGAGTACCCAACAGCACTGCTAAAAGTCCTTTGTCCAGTCAAAAAAAATCGAACAAAAAAAAGGCTATGAATATTATAGCACCACAAAAAAACCATCACAGGGCTATTTTTTTTAAAAGGTAAAGTAAACAAAATCTGTCTGTACCAGTCAATTAAGTTTCTATTCTTCTTTGAATGAGGGAGCACAAGGCTCACACTTGGCATTTGGTGTTCCAACAGTTAAACATTACCAAACAGTGGCTCTCTGCACTGCAATTTTGGCAGGCAGGCACACAGAGCAAGAAGTAGAAGGAGAAAATTCCCAGACAAATAACAGCAGAGCTGCCTCTCCACCTCCTAAACTAAACACCAGAAGGGGAAAAGCTCCTTTAAGTAACGCACCTTCAAGACAGCAAAGAAGAAACAGCTGGCAGGTCCCAATACAATACTGAATATTGTCTGCTTTACCTTATAAACTTAGCATAAAACTGATGTTATGTACTGCAGCTATGTAAATTTTAAAGAAATTACAAGCTACACACTTCACAACTTATTTCCTAGTTCTGCTATACATGTGGTTTTACTCCCTTGCCTTTTAATAGAAGCCTTAACAAATATAACAAGAAAAAAAGTGTGATCCTGTATGATAAACGTGCAAATCTACACCCTCCTGGGTCACCTTCATAGAATGAAAAAAGATAACTGGAAGTGACCTGTTCTGATTTGCCAGGAAGTGACAAAATAGCACAGCAAGATATAAACTGACAATGGATGAAAATCTCCCCATGAGATCTTGGCATGAAGAAAATCTCAAGCTTTTCAGAACAAACCCTACAAAAAAATAACCTTCCTGCAACTCTTGGGAAGCTTTGGCAGGTATCCTGAGGTCTGATCTTGCTGTCAGCGTCCCCTGTAAAAGCTGATGCAGTTTTTGACCCCAAGAAACATAAAGTGTCTGCTTTATCAAATCATAATTAGTTTAAGTGAGCAACCATATACATATAATTCATTTACAGCATGGGTGGATGGATAAACCCTGAAATTAAGAAACTGCTCTGTGTGCCCACACTATTACAATACAGATATCACACTACATTATATAAATACAAGATCACAGTCTGATTAAACTATGAAAAAACCCCTAACCAAACCCAAATACAGTGCCTGGAAAGGTAAGCTCCTGCAGCACATCTTCCTCCTCCTCTTCCTCTTCCTCCTCACAGCCACTGAGGTGCTCAACCCAGAGACACGGATTTCCCACAATAAACTTTTCCTTTACACCTTCACTGCTGACACTGCCCACTCAGTTGGTACAAAAAACAAGCCTGGAAAAGTCTCTTAAGCAAAAAGATGATCTCGTTTCCTGAGGGCACACAACAAACTTCACTGAATGGCCTAAAATGGACCCAAGAGCTGAAGGAATAAAAAAATAAAATAAAAAAAAAGCCAGGAACTGGTACAATATGTTAATAAATCCCTTTACAGTGCTACCAAAAGCTTTTAGGTTTTTTCACTGCTCTTGACCTAAAAAGATCAAGCAGCACCTATTGTGACACAGCTACAACCTCTTGCAAGCTTAAGCAATGAAATCTGATAAACAGAGGGTGCAACCAGGTCTCTTGCAGGATTTCTCCTTTCATTCCACAGTAGCTGCAGATTCCACCACGTCCCACCACCCCTCAGCAGCTGAACCCAGCCTCCTTCCAAGGCCAAAAAATCTTCAACTGCTTCATTTTTTATTTTTTTTTTTTGCCTGGAGATGCTATAAATGACCTTCAGAGTCCCAGTGAGTGCCCTGCTCCTGGCTGGCAGCCTGCTGCAGGAGCTGCTGCTGCTCCAACACACCGGAGCAGGCACCATTATTAATGGATGACCTGAGGTGACGTTTCCCATCCTGCAACCTTCTCGGGTTGAAACCAGGAGGAACACCAGACACGAGACCACAGAACTCTGAATAAGCTTTGCCTGAGACCAGGTGATGCTATTCACCAGTTTTAATTTAATCTAAAACACCCGGAGTAGTCCTTGGGGGTGGAAACCACTCCGAGACCTCTCAGGTTGGAGTTCAACCCCAACCCCAATGCACAGAGCAAGGCTGTGTGCCTGGGCCTCACTTTTCTGACATGCCTACAAAAATAAGTTGTATGATGTAACTAACTCTAACTTTTAAAGCAATACTTCCAAGGGCAGCAATTAGTATTGGGAAAAAAAAAAGGAAAAAGAAGGGTAAGGACAATACTGAGAATGCTGGAGTGGTGTCACTCAGCTCACCCCAGGGAAGGGGGGGACAGGAAAAGCCACGTTCAGCATCTCTGGTAGGAAAAGAAGGAATGTCTGCAATGTGATTCAACTCCTCACTGAAAACTAACTTTGACTCTCATCTCTAAACTATTCCCTGTGTCCTCCATGCCCTCACTCATCGGGAGCAGCTTCATTTTTCCACTTTGATTCTTTTTTTATTTTTTTATTTTTTTTTTTTTTTAGTCAAAAGGGCTGTAAACAAACTTTGTCCTTCATTCTGGAAACTTGGAGCTGTGGTATTTCAAGGTCACTGGTGCTGACGAGGGAAGGCCCAGCTCCAGCTCCAGCCCCGATGGTGAGAACCTCACGGGAGCCCGGCCCGGCCCGAGTTCGGGTGTCACCGGGAGACCCGAGAGAGCCCTTGAGGCTGCAAACTTCTCACCCTGTCCCTGTCCCCGCCGGGCTCTGGGCGCCGGTGACCTTCAGTGCTCGTTTGCCAAGAAAAAGGGGAGACAAAGGGCAGCTCACACTTGTCAGGAGTTGTGCCGGCACTCCGGGGGCGATGGGGGTTCGGCTGCTGCTCAGGAACCGCGGTTCTGTTGGCTGCCCACGGGCCCGTTCCCCCCGGCCCGGCACCCCGCGCCAAGGGCAGCCCGGGAGATGCCCCCGCGGCAGCCCGGGGAAGGGGCAGGCGCTGCCATTTTGTGTGTCCCCCATCTCCCGGTGACCGGCCCCGGGCAGGGCGCGGTCCCGCCGTGCCCGCAGCCGTACCCGCCGCTCCGGGGGTTCAGCCCCGGGACACCGCCGCCATTCCCCGGGACACAACCGCCACCCCCCGGGCTGCCCCTCGAAGGCGCTCCCTTCTCCTCCCCCGCTCCACGCCGGGATGTCCCGAGGCCGGCCGGGCGGTCCCCACCGCCGGGTCCCGCTCCCCGGGCCGCAGCCGCCCCCCGCCTCGACCCAGCGCGGCTCCGGCCGTCGCGATCCACTTACCGGGCCGCGGCCGCCGCAGAGCCCTCTCTCCGGCCGGGAGGAGGCCGTGGCGAGGGTCTGCGGTCCCGGTCCCCGCCCGCCATCCCTTTGTCTTTGAGCTGACCCCTGCCTGCCGGGACTCCGCGTCCCCGCCGGACCGGGACCGCGGCCCCTTTAACAGCCGCCGCTCACCCTACCCTGCTGCGCGCGCCGGCCCCGCCCCGCCCGCGCCCATTGGCTGCGCGCCGCCGGGGGGAGGCGCGGCCCCGCCCTCCCATTGGCCGCCGCCGCCGGCGCAACCTCCCCGTCCGCTTCCTGTTTGAAAGTTACCTTGAGAGGCGGCGCAGGGGTCAGAGCGGCAGCCGCGGCGCCGGCCCCGCCCCCCGGGCTCCCATTGGCCGCTGCCTCCCATTCAAACCAACGGGGTGGGCGGGGAGGGCGGGGGAGGAGGCGGGAAGGCGAGGGAGCGGCTGCTGATTGGCCCGCGCCGTTGTCACTCACAGCGCCGGCCCCGCCCCTCCTCGCGTCACGCGGCGCCCAGCGCACCGGGCGGGTCACGGGGCCGGCAGCACGTGCGACAGGCGGTATCGCGACAGGCGGGGTCGCGACGGGCCGGGTCGCGACCACGGCAACCACAGAGCGGGGCTGCAGCACTCTCAGGGCCGGGCCGGTGCCTCCCGGGACTCCCCCGCCCTCACTCACTCCCGGTTTTCCTGCTACGTTCCCGGGTGGAATTCACAGAAAATCGGGACGTGAGGGGAGCGGCTGCGGAGCCCGGCTGAGGCCGCTGTGTCCTGCTGACTCGGGCAGGAGGGAGCAGGGATCTGACACCTGCCTGGTGACTTACGCTGCAGAAATGGTTAAAATGGGTCTGAAAAATAATAAAACCCGACTGCCGGTGCTGTGCTCTGCCCCGCTGTCCTTGCTCTGAGCTCCCAGGGGGGGGTTGTCACCCTCGGGGAACGGGACCTTCCCGGGGCAGAGGGGACACCCGTGGGGTGACACAACCCCGGGCACCCCAAGAGTGGGAGCCCCGGAAAACCAGGAATGGTTTTCCAGAGGTTTTCCCTTCCAGAGGTAAGGGGCTGTCCCTGCTCCAGCTCACCCAGGCACTGGGAGAGTAGCCAAAGGGGCTCCAAGCTCAAGGCAGTGCCTTTTACATTGACCAAAATTGCCGATTTCACCCCCAAACCTGTCCCAATCCTCCAGGCAGTCTGAGCCCACAGAACAGGGACACAAAGCCCCAGGAGGTGACGATGGGACCTGTGCTGTGACCTCACCCGGCTGTCAGCACTGAGCTGGGACAGGGAAGTTCTGACTGGTACCGGAACGTGGATCAACTGGAAACAGAGACCCAGCTGGGGCAGCCTTGTCCCCAAACGTCACCTGACTTAAGGAGGGCACTGATGCCCCAGAAAATATTAATAATTGTGCAGAGAAACCTGTACAAGAAAAACACCTCAAAGGTGACACCAAGAGGCACCTCCCAGACAGGGCCAGCGCTGCCCTTTCTTTGGTAGCCAACCTGCAGCTTGCCAGAGCTCTGAGTCTGGAGCCAACCCCGGGACACGGCTCAGACACCACGAGGCATGAGCTGTCCCTGTCCCCCTGTGCCAGCCTGTGTCCCCCTGCCTGACCCAGCCCCCCAGTTCCTCACGATGCAGCTGGAGAAGGAACCGACCCGAATGCAACCCAGCCCAGCTCAGAACCGATCGATACTGCAGAGATTCACCGGTTACCGGGGCACTTCTTACGTTTTCTCACCTCAGGAGACCCCATTTACACACAGCGATCGCCAAAGCTCTGGGGTTCATGTCCCTCACTACTTCCCCACAGCTCCAGCTGAGTCCCGGCCCTCCTCCCGCCAGGCGTCGGGGCAGACTCGTGCTTGTGAAGCAATAAACTCCACGGACCCCTAAAATACGGCACCGCCACCGAAACCAAGCTCTCCCAGGGCCTGACAGACCGGGCCCGCCGCCGCCTGCCCGGGGAGGCCTGAGCGCTCGGTTCTTCCCTACGGCCGGCGGGTCCCAGGCGCTCCGCCACGCCCGGCCCCGCACAAACCCCACATAGGCCCCGCTCCCTCCCGCCGGGCCCTCCCGGTTGCCCCCGCTCGGGGAACCGGCCCGGTCTCCTGTCCTCTCCCGGGTCCGCGCTCCGGTGCCCAATCAGCGCGCAGCTTGCATCGCCCGCCTCCCCCGGCGCGGGCCAATCAGCGGGCGCGGTGCGGCTCTGCCAATGGGAGCGGAGCCGTTGGGAGGAGGGGGGAAACCCCTCGGGCCGCCCCCGCCCCGCGCCCCCTCACGGGCCGCCGACTCCCCCCGCCGCGCTCCCTCCCCTCATCCCCCGCACTCACCGAGGCGGCCGGAGCCGCGATCTCCTCCGCCTTCTCCCGGCGCCCGCGCTGCCCCCGGCCCGACCGGCGGGAGGCGGGAAGGAGGGGGAGGGGGCGGCCGGAGCACAGCGAGCGCCCAGCGGCCGAGAAACAAGATGGCGGCGGGGCCGTGAGGCGGCGGGCGGAGGCTCCGCCCCTTTTCCCCTGCGCCGCAGCACGGCGCAAGCGCATGACCCGCGCGAGATCTCGCGAGATTTCCGCTCCGGAGAAGCCGAGGGAGATCGGGGGTCGGCGGGAAGGGGAACCGGACCGGACCGGACCGGACTGGACCTGGGGCACCTTTGGGCTTGGCCTGAGCGGGCCCTGTGCTCCGGCAGGGCTGAGGGCGCCAGCGTGGTGCGGGGACCTCCGGCCTGGCTCCTGAGGCGCTGAGTGACGCTGCTGCTGCTGCCGCCCATCCCCGGGACCCCGATCCCAGCACAGGGACCACAGACCCAGGGCCTCCCCGGGACCCCGCGGCTGGGGCTGGGGCTGGGGCTGGGGCTGACCGAGCTCTGATCCCCTCCAGGCTCCGGGCAGCCCTCCCGGGCTTCCCTTCCCGGCCCTGCCCTTCCCCTGGGCTCGGAGCTGTCAGCACCGGGAACTTTCTGCTACTGTCCTGCCCCAGCTGGAGCCCAGTCAAGCAAAAGTCTGTGCTCCAGCTCTCTCATTTCCCAGGGACTGCTTTTCTGGCTCGGGCACACGTTACACTGAAGTGTGACTCACGCTGCTCCGGTATTTTTCCCATGAAAAAAAAAAAAACCAAACAAAAACACGTCCTGAAAACTGACCCCATCCTTAACTGGATTTCTGGTGCCCAAATCATTCCCATCCCATTCCCAACTCGAAAGGATTTGCCTCTCAGGTGCTCCCAGCTCCACCTGGGATGGGGAGAGTTGGGTCTGGTGTGGCTCCTGCCCTTCCCCTCACCCTTTCCCGGGTGTTCTGGTGGAGCTGTCGGTGGAGAAAACCCCTCCGTGTCCTGCAGCCTCGGGTTGGTGGCCTCTCCCGCAGGGCTCTTGGGCCGTGGTTCCGTGGGTCCAGGGCTCGCCTGCCCCGAGGGCTGTGCCCTGGCACTGGGTTGGGGATTATCTTGCAGCAAATTCCTGCGGTTTTATCTAAAGTTCTGCAACTCCCTGATCTTAGGGCACTTGCCAGGCAGCCAAGAGAAACAGAGGCTGTGCTAGCTGTTTGGAGTTTTATTGTTATTATAATTATTCTCACACTTTTTCAGCTCTCCTCCTTTCGCTGTGTTGCAAGGTGACGACATCCAACGCTCCCCCCCCCCCCTTCAAAATGACTCATTTATAAATCAATTAAATCAATTAACCAGCGCTGCCGCTGACTTTGCTGCCAGGCACAGCTGTCAAACCAACAGCTGGTTTGTTCCTGCCCGGGGCTCGCAGGGTTTCTGCCCAATCCCCCGAACTCCTCCTCCTCCCGCTGGATCCCTTTGTGTGCTCCCGTTTCCTCCCCACCTGCTCTCCCGGCAGCAATGGGCTCATTGTCTGGAGCTGCTCTGCCCTCCCCCGGGAAGGATCCCAGCCATCTGCACACACCAGGGGCTCTGTGTCAGCCTGCCCGAAATGCCCAGGAGCCAACAAAAACAAGAAATTAAATAAAAATTTAAAAATTTAAAAATTTAAAAATTTAAAAAAAAAAAATAAAAATCGCTTTTCCACTCTCTGCTGCATCGGTGCCTGCACGAATCTGCTCCTGGTTTATTGAGTTCCTGCTTCACCAGCATCTGCTCAGCTGGTGCCCTCCAGCCCTGGGACCCCCAGGAGCTGAGCTGCACCCAGGGCACCCCCGGGACAGGTTCTGGGGGGGATGGAGCTGTTTGAGACAGAGGAAAATCATCCCTTAAAGCAGAGGTGACACACGTGGCCCCTTGGTCCCCTCTGCACTCATCCTAAAGAAGCTGTTGCTTCAGGGAAATTATCTGCAAACAAAGGAAAAAAAAAAAAAAAAACTGGGTAGAAATGAAGTACAGACACACAGCCTTGAGATCTGGGGGGAAAAGGCCAGTTTTTGGGGCTGTCACAGGTCACACCTGATGCCAGGCAGCAAGTCCCACCTGGTGCTTCTTCCAGCCAGGGAGGACCTGCACGATATTTAAGAGTATTCATCAATCTGCCTGCACACCCTCCTGTGTTCCCTTGTCTGCTACACTGAAAGGAAAACCCATAAAGATAATTTGCCTCGAGGGAGGCTGGTTTGGGTGTTGCCAAAGGGAGACCAAAAGGCTTAAGGATCAGGCCAGGGTTCTCAGAGCCCCTGCCCAGGTCAGCAGCAGGGAGGGGATGCAGCTCCCAGCTCAGGGGATTTGGGATTCAATCCACCCCTCCCAATCCCACTGCAGGACAGTGGGTTTCCCAGTGCCTCCAGCATCCTGAGGAGAAGCAGATGGTGCTCTAGTGCCTCTTGCCTGGCTGGTGCCCAGCACGGATCAACCATGCCAGCTTTCCCAGTACTATACTGGTGAGTCCACGTGATCCCATTGCTCCCTGCAGAACAGGAGATTTTGCAGCATCTCAGCCTTGCTCCTGTGAGAAGTGGGACACGGGGTGGGAGCCAGGGAGCAGTCTGTGGAGCTGACACAGCACCACCCTCATCCCCTGGGCAGGGGCTGCAGCAGTGCCAAGGGGACAAGCCCCCTGCCCACCCCACAGACAGGGACCAGCACCTCCCTGGGGCAGCATTATTCTGGGAATCACTCTGCAGAACACGCTGGGCTTACCCATCCTCTCCCCAGGACCCTTCAGGAGGTGCAGCCCTCCCCCAGAGACCCTGGCTCAGCATTGCTGCCCCTCTCTTTCAGGTTTGGTTTGGGTTTCTTTGTTGCTGTCTGGCCATGCCACAGGAGGATCCCCATGAGTGGCACCCCCGGGGGCTGCAGCATCCCTGGGGGATCCCCCGGGCTGGGGGCTCTGTGCTGGTGGTGGGGCTTGCAAAGCCTCTTTGGTGCTTTCTGCCAAGCCCAGGCCAGGCAGCCCACCCACCCACCCACCCCCTGCACCAGAGGCTGCTGAGAGCCCCTGCAGTACCACAAAGCTCCAGGAATCCTCTTACGTGGGTTTTACCGGGATAATCCCGTTAAACCGCCCCGCTCGCGCCGGCACGACACCAAAACGTAAAGGAGAAGATGGTGAGGAGCTGAAAAACCCAAGAGCTGAGCTTCTTAACGACTTACCAGACATTAGAGATGGGGCAGCCCTGATGGGATCCCACTGCAAGACCAAGTCTGGGGCCATTGCCCATCCCACTCCACAGCCCCGAGTGGACACTGACACCGAGGCTCCCCTGGCAGGAGGTCAGCGAGGGTTCCTGCAGCATCCTGACAAGACAGGCACAAAAAAAACAGTCAGTCAAAGTTTCCTACCAATTGAACTCAAACCCTTGTCATTAGGATCTGATTATTGCCATGAAACTTTCTGTTTTATCATCGAAATGTGGCAGTTGTAAAATAAAATAAACGTGAGGAGGAGGAGGGGCTTTTCACCCCTCAAGCCGTGTGTTTTCACTGCCTCTTACCCCAAAACATGTTCCCAGGGCTGACACCCTCCCCACAAAGCTGGAAGCTTGCTTTGATGCAACAGCCCTCCCTACCGAGATATTTTCAGCCAGTTTTTCTAAATATTACTCATAAAGGCACCCCCCCAAGACAACCTCTCTCCCTCCCTGCATTTGTTTATATGCTTTGAATTCTGTTAGGAAACCATTTCCCTCCTTCAGCGATGTTTTGTCCAAGTTTCCATATTTAGTTCTTTCAGCTATTCCTGCTCCTTAACCAGCTTGCCCCTGCACAATTCCAGGACCTGCCCCATCCCAGCTCCTTCCCCTCCGGAGGGAATTTTCTCCCAATCCTCCCTGCACTGGTGGATCCCCTTTGAGCACCCTATTTGCCATCCCAAATCACCCCCCAGGCCCTGACCCCGACATGAGGAGCCCAGCAGAGGCTTTGCCCACCACAACCAGGTGGTTCCCTTCAGCCTGGGATGCTTGTGGCAGCCCCAGACCCTCAGTATGGTGAGAGTGGGGAGCCCACCCACTCAAAAAAAAAAAAAAAAAAAAAAAAAAAAGCATTATTTTAGGGAGAGAAAGTGGGTGAAGGGGGGTTTTCTCCTGGCACGTGGCTCCATGTCAGCCACGGTGTGCAGCCTGCAGAGGCAACGCAGGGAAAGCACTGGAGGAATTCAGCATGAGTGAAAAGAGACACTGCTCAGAGAGAAATTGGTGTTTGTGTTCAGGGAGCCAAGGTGAGCCCAAGGGCAGTGAAGGAACCAGGGCTGCCTCTCCACTCAAACTTTCTCCTTTGGAAGGAACCAGGGCACAGGGAGTCACCGCTCAGTCCCTGTCCCCCTGGGAAGGTCGTGGTTGTGCTCTGGTGGCAGCACGGGGAGGTGGCAGGGGTCAGAGCTGGGAGGTTTCTGTGTCCCCAGAGGAGAAGGCACCACGGCCACACAGGCTGAGCTGGACCTGCTGGCAGAACTTCAGGTCTGGTCCTGTGGGCAGCACTGGGGGTCTGGCTGAAGGGTGTGGGGTCTGGCTGGCAGCTCCTGGGGTCCTGGTAATAGTAGTGAGGTCTGGTTAGTAGCTCTTGGGGTCCAGCTGGGAGAATGGTTAGGGTGGCAGCTCTTGGGGTCCAGTTGATGGGTGTAGGGTCCAGCTGGTGGCTCCTTGGGTCGGTCTGGCATGTGTTGGGTTCTGTTTGAGGCTCTTGGGGTGCAGGTGATGGTTGCAGGGTGCAGCTGGAGGCCCATGTGGTGGGGCTGGCAGGCGTAGGGTCCATCCAGCAGCCCTTGGGATCCCACTGATGAGCGCAGGGTCCGGACGATGGGTTTTGGGGTTCAGCTGAGAAGGGGACACAGCTGACAGCTTTCGGGGTGAAGCCGGCAGCCCCGGACCAGCCCCTCGGGGGATGCGAGCCCTTCGCCGCCGCCATCGGGGCCGTCCCGGGGCTCCCCCGCCCGCCGTTCCCAGCAGCCCGCCGGGGCCGAGGGGAGGAGCGGGAGCGGGCACGGGCGGCGGCGGCGGCGGCGGCAGCGGTGAGTGCCCGCGGCGGTGGGGAGAGACCGGGAGAGCGGGATGGACACAGCCTGGGGCCCCGCGGACGCCGGCGGGGCTGCACCTGCCCCGGAGCATCCCCCGGCAGCGGCGGGTGGGGGGGAGCGAGAGGGGGGCAGCGATTTTTGGGGATGCCCGTGGCAGATGAGGTGCCCGGGAGGGTCAGGATGAGCTCTCCGGCAGCTCCGGGGAGGGTGAGGTGGGGGTGGAAAGGAGGGGTGCCGACCCCCGGTGGGGCAGCCCAGGTCGGTGTCCCCCCCCCCATGTCTGCCAAGGAGGTGCGCCCTAAAACATAGTCCAGTTCCCAGCTGAGATGTGAGCACCCCAAAAACATCGCTGCACCGGCAGCGGGGGGGGCTACGGCATCGCTCCCCCAGCCCTCCCGGGTGGGTGCTGCCGGGGCCGGTTCACCGGAGCCGTCTGGGGCAGCGATTCCCATCCAGCGCTGGGCAACGGGAACGCTTTCCCGTGCCACGCACCCATCATCCAGCCGGGAGCCCCTTGGCGTCAGCCCCGTCCCGTGCACGGCGGGGACACGGGGGTAGGGACCGGCCAAAGTGGGGGTCCTGCCCGGGGGGTGTTTGCCCCCTCATCTTTCCACCGGGCAGCCCACGGAATGCCAACCTCACCTCTCCGTGGGCTCTCCGGGGTCTCCAGCTCGGGTTTCGGACGTGGTTTTGGCTCTGCTGGATCCGGAGAGCCCACTTTGCCTGTTGGGCCGGTGCCGTGGCTGCTTCTGTAGGGAAATGTGTTAAAGGATTGATGAGAAGGGGGGAAACGATGCCCCGTGACAGGCAGCAACCCCTGCTCCCTGCGTACCCCAGGGGTGACAGAAAGTGGGGACAAGGTGGGCATCGCGTGTCCCCCCCCGGGAAGCTCCCGAGGGGGCACAGAGCGGCCCGGCCACCACTGAGCAGTGCCACCAGCAGCTCTGCACCTCGACACGGTCCCCAGAGCCGGTGGCACTGCCTGGGTGGTCCCTGCGGGAGGTGGTGGCGCAGGTGGTGGCACAGGGACCACCCCGTGCTGCCCATTCCCTTCGTGTGCTGAGAAGAGGATCCTGCAGATCCCCTCGAGGGATGGGATCTGCTGCCGGGGGACATTCCAGGGGGACATTCCAGGGGCCCCCAGCCCCATCCAGCTCGGTCCCTTCCTGAGCAGCCCAGCGCCTGCTCCCACACCTCTCACCTCCAGCCCCACTTCCCTCCCGTGCCCATTTCTTTCTCCATCACCACCTCTCTGCTGTGCTCACGCGGTTCTCTCCCCCGAGGAGCTCTGTACCTTCTCCAACACCCTTTTGCGAGGGCAAACTGCTGCCTCCCACCTCCCTGTGGGCATGACATCCCCTGGCTCTCTCTTCGTCCCCATTTCAGCCTCATCCTCGCAGCATGTGGGACACGGACAGAGGATGAGGTGGTTGGGTCTCAGCCTGCCCCTTGCACCCCAAGCTGGGGGGCAAATCCCCACTGGCTTCCCCCACACACCCCGGATCCATCGTCCCCCAGCTCACCCATATGGATGGGACCCTCGAGGAGCTCAGCTCCTGCTCTCCCTGAGCTGCAGCCCAACAGGAAGCATCACATCAGTGCAAGATGCAGTTGGAGGTTATGAAAATGCCTCATCTTATTTCCCCCCCACCCTGCTTATTAAAACCCAAGCCACACGGCCCCATCTCCCTGCATCCATTCCAATGCACTGAAAATGTATTGTCACAGCATCTCCCCTAGCAGGGCAGCCGGCTCGTTTAGTAATTATTTTAAAGTGATTTAGCACAGGACTGACAGCCCAGATTTAGCAGGGACTGATTGGCACACACACTCGCTGCCTGCTGGGTCTGGGGGCTTCCCACTTGCCCCACGATGCTGTGTCTGACCGTGGGGGTGATCACAGTGGGATCCTCCCCGAGCTCCTCACCCATCCCGCAGGGGAAGGGTCTCCTGGAACTGCAGGTTTCTCAGCCTGCAAATAGCAAATTGGAGCTGTTGGGTGGTGGAGCAACAAGAGAGGACTTGGCCTCCAATTTGAGTGCCCTCCTGCATCCCTCCTCGCCCTGGCTGAGCCACCCTGAGCAGCACCTTGCTGGGAGCAGCTGCCCCATCGTTCTGTCCCCATTCTGTGCCAGGGATGAGGGTGCTGGTGCTGGCCCAGGAGAGCTGTTCCAGCTCTGCTCTCCAGGACTGCACAGCCCCTGGCAGAGGGCTGGGGGATTGCTGCGGGCAGTGTCAGGCTCCTGCTGTCTCTTGGCATGGCTCCGGCTCACAGAAGTCTTCCTACAGCAAGCAAGTTTTCTGCTGATCCCTTAAGAAGCTTTGCTGTAATAGTGCAGTCTTAGCATTTAAAAAAGCAACTTTTTTTCTCTGCAAACAGCCTGACTTACACCCAGCTCCTGCTGGGCTCTGGAGCCAGCTGGGACCTGTGGGCTGGATGCAGCAGGGTGGATTGGACCTGGTCAGATGGCTCCTGGGCTGCTGGCACCAAGCTGTCCCAGAGCCACGTCCTCCTTCCTGCTGGACACGGGGCTGTGGGGACCACGGGAGGTGTGGGTGGGTTTGCTCACCCGTCCTAGAGCTTGGTCCTGGGGAGTCCAACAGGGGCTGTAGTGCTGGGAACCTCTACTGTGGGCAGGGCCTGAGCAGGCAGGACAGAAGATGGTTCATGCTTTGATTTGATCTCGAGGGACTTCCCAGCTCTGGGTCCGTGTGGGATACGGAGCTCCTGAAAGGAAAAGTGAGATTTGCTGATGGGGGGGGGACCAGGGGGGCTGCTGGGTGCTGGCCACTGGTGGAAGGAAATCAGATGTTCCCTGCAAGAAGAAGAGCTGGTGGGAACAGCAGAAAGGCAGAGCTGATAGCAGTCCTTCCCTGGAGGAAGCAGCTCCATGAAATATTGATGGGATTCACACACAGCAGCCGGGCGGTGCGAGCTGCATTGCAGAGCTCGGAGCCGTGTGGCTGGGAAGGCAGCGGCTGCTGGGGAAGGGGAGAAGCTCCTTCCCACAGCCCCTCCATGCCAGTTGAGATGGGGACCAGCCCTGGCTCATCCTGTTCCAGCCCACAGTGCCTGAGCCCCAGGTGAGAGGATGGGGGCTGAGCACAGGTGACCCCATTCCTGACCCACCCCAGGGGCCACCGAAGGCCCTGGGGCTGCTTCCTGACATCCTCCACCCCCATGGAACTGGCCCAGTTTTCAGGGCTGTGTGGCTGCAGCATCTCACTCCCTCCAGGAGCAGCTGCCAGCAGCCACGTTCCTGCTCCTGCAGGTCCCTGCTCCCTCCCCTGAGCTGTCCACTGGGGCCCAAAGGTGCATCCAAGGCAGAAGAACCCAGATCCAGGTGGCACATCCAGGGGAGGGGACCGGACCAGCAGGGCTGTCCTGATGCTTGCTGCAGTGCCACATCTGCTCGCTGGCCAAGGTGGCTGGGTGGGAGCTGGCTGTCCCCCAGCCACAGCCCCCCCTGGGTGGCTTTTGCTCCTCTGATTCTTTTATGTTGCCTAGGAAACAATGGGATTCAGCACAGATCTGATTTAACCAAGCAGCAGACGTCACACAGGGACGTGGGGAAAAGGGACGGCGTGGTCAGGGCACCACTGGGCTACCAGAGTCTTGGAGGAGCTTAGCCCAAGATCAGGAGAGGGGAAGGGGCAGACATGGGTGCCCCCAGCTCCCACACCCATTCTCCCACCAAATGAAAGGTGGGTGCAGAAAGGTGCCATGATCCTGCTTGTCCCTCCTGGAGATGCCCAGTTCACTGTCCTGGTACTGCTGGCTCATCCCTTCTGCTGGATGAAGATGAGCTTTGGGAATGAGGATGGCCCAGACATGGGCCAAGGTGCCTGTGGACACAGCAGGGACTGAGGAAGACACAGGGTCCAACATCAGAGTTGGTTGTTGCATGTCCTGCTGTTGCTGCCAGGAGATCCCCAGGCAGGGCTCTGGTGATCCGTGGCTCCCAGTCCATCCCTCTGCACAGGAGCAGCACAGAGGAGAGCATCCACAGCAGAAATGATGGTTGGACCCGACTCACTGCCAGGCTTGAGGAGCACCATCCCACTGCTTTTCCCTCACAGGAGAGATGTGATGCATCCCTTGGGTTGCTGGAGGAATTGTTCTCCATGAAGCTGTCTCTCAGCCCATCAAGATGTCCCCAGACTGTCACCACCATCCCATCAGCAGGTGAACCGAGCTCCTCACCCATACCATGAGCACCAGAATTTCTCATCCTGGGGGAAGGGCTCCAGCTGCCACCTCCTCAGCAAAGCCTGGTGTGCCGGGGCAGTGCTGGCACCAGCTCCTGGGGCTGCTCTGCCATCCCTCCTGAGAGCATCCAGAGCTGAGCACCTCCAGTGTTTTATCCTCCTGCTCCCATCCAAGCACAGACACCTGCCTTTTGGGGAATCATCTGGACTGGAGCAACCTGGCAGGAACATGCCATGGAGTTTGCCCCATGGCTCTCCTCCTCCTGCTCCTCCTCCTGCTCCTCCTCCCAGGCAATGCTCACAAAACCTCACTCACACAGCAGCCCCTTTTTCCCAACTCAGCCCCATCTGAACTTCTCCCACTACACCCTCTGTAAGGTCCTTTCCCCACCTGTGCAGGGCACTCTTTGGGCTCCTCCTTCCTTCCCCCACAGCCTTTCCCACAACAGGCAGGTTTTTCCATCATTATTTTTCCCCTGTTTCTACCTCACTGGAAAGATTTGGGCCAGAGCTCCCCTGTAGCCCTGGGCTGTTCCTCACCACAACCAGACCCCGATACCCTCTGGTCACTGGGATGCACCAGATGGTTCTGGTGGCTTCCTGGGGTCACCTGTGACACCCCCACACCCTCCGTGCTGCCTCGCTTCCCACTTTTCCCAGCTCCAGCATTCCCTGGCAGGTCCGTGACACCCAAGTGGGGGGGACAGAGCCTGTCAGAGGGATGTCCCCAGCTCCGCTGAGCTGCATCCCAGCCCGCTGGACCGCTCTGCCCCTGCTTGGGGCTGGGAGGAGAACTGGGTCAGCCATGTAACCATGGAGATGCTGAAGGAGATGCTGAAGCAGCGCTGGCACAGCCCCGCTCTCCAGAACCCTGGAAAGATTCACCAGACCCATCTGCAGCCAGGGATGGGGCTGGGGGGCTGAGCCTCCTCGGTGGGGAGAGCAGGGTGGGTCGGTCCCCCCCGACCCCGGCAGGGCGGTAAGATGCCTCCGGCTCCTCTTTTCCTTCGGGGTGGGAGCGCGGGGAGCTCAGGGCTCGCCCCCAGCAGCCTCGCCGGGGGCTTCTGCGTCGCAGCGGGGATCATGTAAGAACAGAACGCAAGAGGGAAGGGGTGTAAGAACCAGAATGCAGGAGGGAAGGTGTTTTGCTGCCGGTCGTGCTCGTCTGCACGTTGTGCATCGGTGCCGGGCTGGGTCTCGGTGGGGCGGGGGGTGGGGGGGGATGCTCCGGCCCTGCCCGTGCCCGGGGGCTCCTTGCAGCCCACTCGGCTCGCCGGGAACCGGGGCTGGTTCCCTGGAGAACTTCTCGGGGCTGTGGTTGTGGTTTCCCGTTTGTGCGTGGGTCTGGGGGGTGGGTGGGTGCTGCCCCTCGCCCCGGCAGCTGCGGGATGTGTTTCCATGGCAGGGAAGGAGGGGGTTTGCGGGAGCTCCAGTTGCTGCGGTGGTTTTGCTCAGAGAATCCTAGTGTTTTTGTAATATAGAGAATAAATAATCGCGCGGGGGGGAGTGGATGGGGTGAAGGGAAACCTTGTGCTGTTCCCTGCATCCCTGGGCAGAGGCAGGGATGCTGTGGTGGTGCCCAGGCCAGCTCGGTCAGTCACAGCTCCAGCCCAGCTCCTCTCAGCAGCCAGGGCACTCCCTGCTCTCCCCATTTCACTCCCCTGCTCTCTGCAGGCACCAGGAGCAGATTGGGAAAAGAGATAAGGGGTAAAATTACCGGCTGGGTGAAGAAAATCCTTCCTGCGGGCGCCGGAGCGTACGCTCCCCTTCCTTTGTGGAGAATTATCCCTGTGTGTGTGTGTTGCATTGGAAATGATCCCATTAGCGCTGGGCTCTCCTGATCTAATTTGCTTCCACCAGAGCCCGGTGGCGGCTGAAGAGCCGATAGGGGAAAACAGCAGCAGGAGGGAGCCCTTTGTGTTTGCCTGGCCCGAGAAATAGCGGGGCTGGGCTGTGCCACGGCTCCTCTCACCCATCACATCGCATGGAGAGCCCCGGGCTGGGTGCTGAGCCCTCCTGCAGAGGGACGTGCATTGGCTGAGGCACAGCCTAACAGCAGGGCTGAAGGTGGGGAAACTGAGGCACGAGGGAGGGAAGTGGTTGGGGTCCATTCCCTGAGGCAGGTTCTGGCTTGTGAGCAGCTGTGTGGGGTTTGGAGCCTGGAGAGTGGGGGGTGATGTTGGAAAATGCTCATCCAGAGGTCCCAAAGGCTCAGCCCTGACCCCAAATCAAGCTGATGGCCATGTCAGGGTCCCAGTCAGCAATGAGCCCCCCCTGGGTGTGAGGAGTTGGGTGCCCACGGTGGGTCACTGCCCAAGGGAGCCTGGGAGGAAACCACCAGGCAGCAGGGAGCCCTGGGCCAGCTGCTGCTCTCTGGGAGCTCATTAGTGATATTAATGACTAATCACCCACTTGCCCCTGTTTGCATCCTGCTGTAATTGATAAATCCCCGGGTTCAGCAGCGCTGGAGCCCAGCCTGCTGCTCTGTCAGGCCTCAGTCTGTCCATGGCCCTGCCAAGATCCTTCCCCAGGGGCAGCAGCAGCAGCAGCAGCCCCCACCCTGCCCCACTCCTGGCCATAACTTATCCCCTCCGTTTGTGGCCATCTCTCTCTCTCATGAAAGGGAAATATTTTTCCAGGCGCTGCCTCCATCCATTATCATAAAGTGGCTTTTCTTGGCCTGGAGTTAATAATTCACCTTTCCTTGGAAGATGGATGCTCCCATCCCACTGCATTTTAAATATTCATGGGGAAGGGAAGGCAGTGGCTGCACGGGAGCTCTGGCAGCAGCATCGCAGCCACTGCCACCAGTGACTGCCCAGGTCCAGGCACCCTCTGTGCATCTCAGGGTCCCTCCAGGCACTGTCTGCTCAGGGGCCTCATGGCAGAGCCCAGCAGCAGCCCGGTGTCAGCCCAGTGGTGGCCGTGTGGGGGTGGAGCAGAACGGAAGGGGGATACTGCAGCCACACTTTGGAGAAGGAGGCACAGGGGGAACTTTCCTGGTTGCAAATTTGGACACCTTCAGTAGGGGTGGATAGCGTTGTCCCCGACCCCGGGGTCCCCTCCTGCTCCCAAGGTGAGTGGGCTGGTGACACACTGAGCCCTGTGCCCACCAGTGGGTCTGTCCTGGCCATCTCAGATCCCATGGGATCCACTGGGGGATCCACAGCTGCACGGTGGATCCTGTGCCCATTCCCTCACCCACGGGTGAGGAAAAAAACATCCCAACGGGTTGTGCCACCTGGATTTCATAGATTTGAAGGTTCCCTGTGGATCCTCCATCCCCAGGTGGGTGCTCTGGGTGAGACGGGCACTGCTGACCTCAACACATCCCTTGGCTTCTCCCCGCAGCTGATCCCACCCCCAGCAGAGCCGGGGAGTGCTCCAGGGGCTGACCATGTTCAACGGGGATGCCAGCTCCTCGGCGGCCAGGAATGTCATCCGGAGCTCCAGCATCAGTGGTGAGATGTACAGCATCGAGACGAGCGGGCGGGGCAGCGCCGACCCCGTCGCCATCAGCAAGAAGCGGCGATCCAGCCTGGGGGCCAAGATGGTGGCAATCGTGGGGCTGTCCCAGTGGAGCAAGAGCACCCTCCAGCTCAACCAGACTGGTGAGCTACGCTGGGGAACGTGCTGAGGGGTCCGGGGGTGCCGGAGGTGCCAGCCCCGGGGAGGGTTTTGGAGGCTGGGGGGTGTCCCTGCAGACGTGAGCTGAGTCTGGCGGGAGTCTGGGGTCTCAGTCTGGGGTCTCAGCACCCAAGGGAAAGGAGGGGAGCAGCACCCGGGGAGGCTCCTGGGCTCACCCCCCCCCATCTCGGCTTCCAGAGGGAGGCCCCAAAAAGCTGCGCAGCAACATCCGGAGGAGCACGGAGACGGGAATCGCGGTGGAGATGAGGACCAGGATCACCCGGCAGAGCAGCCGCGAGTCCACGGACGGCAGCACCAACAGCAACAGCTCCGACGGCACGTAAGGCACCGGGGGGCGAGGGGGGGACATCCCCCTGCTCCTCCCGGGTGGTCTCTCTGGAGATGGATGCCCCAGCAAAGCCCTGTGCTCTCCCCGGTGCAGGTTCATCTTCCCCACCACCCGGCTGGGGGCTGAGAGTCAGTTCAGTGACTTCCTGGACGGGCTGGGGCCGGGCCAGCTGGTGGGACGGCAGACCCTGGCCACCCCCCCCATGGGTGAGTGGCCATCTGATGAGGGGGTTCCTGCTGGGGAGGGGGCTGCTGGCTCCTGGTGCTGGCTGGAAGCACAAGGGGATGCTCCAGGCAGAGCGACCTGCAAGGTGGTTGGGGTGGGAAGGAGGGGAGGGGGGGGTGCTTGGGCTCTCACCCCTGAGGGTGGCATCTCCCACCGTGGCAGGAAAAGGAAGAGGAGGTGGGGACCAGCCTGGTGGGAGGGGATGGTCAGGGGGGGTGCTGAGCACATCTTGTCCCTGCACTCAGGTGATGTCCATGTGGGGATGGCTGAGAGGAACGGGCAGCTGGAGGTGGAGGTGATCCAGGCGAGGGGACTTATCCCAAAGATGGGCTCCAAGTGCATCCCTGGTAAACGGCTGGAGAGGGGGTTAGGGATGGAGGGGGAGAGATGGGGGTGGGTGCTGTGGTGAGACCATCACCAGGGCCTGCTCCCAGTCAGGTTCTCACCCATTTCCCAATGCAGCCACCTATGTCAAGGTTTACCTGCTGGAGAACGGCGTCTGCCTGGCCAAGAAGAAGACCAAGGTGGTGAAGAAAACCTGTGACCCCTCATACCAACAGCCTCTGCTCTTTGAGGAGAGTCCCCAGGGCAAAGTCCTGCAGGTGACATGCACCCCACAGACACCTGGGGAGAGGGAGGGCTTAGGGGAGCCAGGACACAGCAACCCACTGTCCTCCCTGCTGTCCTTCAGTTTGTGGCCTCCCCACCCCAACCATACTGGGCTCCACACTGAATTTTCCAAGTTTTCCCAAAAAACTTCCCCTGTGGTGAGCAGGGAGCTCCCCTGACCCCTGCTCTGCCCCACAGGTGATTGTCTGGGGAGATTACGGGCGCATGGACCACAAGTGCTTCATGGGGATGGCCCAGATCGTCCTGGAGGAGCTGGATCTCTCCAGCGTGGTCGCGGGATGGTACAAACTCTTCCCCACCTCCTCCCTGGCTGACTCCAGCATCGGACCCCTGACACGACGCCTCTCCCAGTCCTCCCTGGAGAGCTCCACCAGCCCCTCCTGCCCATAGGAGGGAAAGGAGATGTCCTGCCCTGCCAGAACTGTGCGTGGATTGCTGTAAATATCCTCTTTTTTTTTTTTTTTTTTTTCTTTTTTTTTTTTTTTTTTTAATTTTCCTTTTTTCTCCTTTTTTTTTTTTTTAAGTCTCCTTCCCAAACCTCCTCCCCACACGCTCCTCACGTCCCAGCACGCAGGGGGGGACGTCAGGGAGGGAGCGAGGGTTGGGTGTTTTGAGGCAGGGGGAAGGAGAAGCAAAAAAAAAAACCAAAAAAACAAAACCCCACAACCAACCAAACCCCCTCCTCGGTGAGGCAGAGCGAGGGCTGCGGCTGCCGACAGACCCGAGGCTGTTCCCGCCCCTGGGAGGGGAATGGAAGCGACGAATTCCTCTCCGACCACCTGCGAGAGCATCTCCATCCCATCCACCCCGCCAGCAGCATGTCCACGAGGTTTCTTTTCCTGCGGTTTTGTTTCCTTGCCTCTGAGGATAAGGTAGCTTTTCAAAGGGAAAAAAAAAAAAAAAAAAAAAAAAAAAAAAAGCAAGATAACAAAAAACCATCAACAAAAACAACAAACAGACAAAAAAAAACCAAACAGAAAAAAAGAGGAATATCTGACTCAGCACTACTGTTTTATTTTTGTTTTCCAAGGAATGTAGCATCTTCTCTTATGTAGCTTGCCACGTGCTAACAACACTCTCACTCTCTGCAATATCCAGGAGACTCCGGAATGTCTGGAATCATCTGCCACTCCCTGTGTTTGTTTGCTGACACAAACCCTGCCACACTGAGCAAGCACTTCTTGGGGGCTGTTGTTTTTTTTTTTTTTTTTCTTTTCTTCTTGTTTGTTTGTTTGTTTGTTTGGGGTTTTTTTCTGATTGTTTCTTTTCTGGTAGCATGTAGCCTGTGACCAGTGACATTGCCAAAGTGAGAGAGAAGAGGAAAAGGTGCAATCACCTCAGCTGCTCTCATCCTCGTGTTTCACCACTTGCTGTGGTCTTGCACGGCCAAAACAAGACCCCAAGTGCAAACTCTGTGATGCCTCACGTGAAAATTTGAGTCAGGAGAAGGTGACAGATGGAGCAGGAGGAGTGGGATGCTGGCTGATTGTCTGGCTCCCAGCCCCTTCCTCCCATGAGGGCCAGCTCGAGGTCTGGGAAGCTCTCCTTGGATCGGGGAAGTTCTCCTTGGGTCAGAGATTCTCTCCTTGGATCAGGGATTCTCTCCTTGGGTCTGGGATGCTCTCCTTGGGTCAGGGATGTTCTCCTTGGGTCAGGGATGTTCTCCTTGGATCAGGGATGCTCTCCTTGGGTCAGGGATGTTCTCCTTGGGTCAGGGATGTTCTCCTTGGGTCAGAGATTCTCTCCTCAGTACTTGAACCTCAAGGAGAAGCAGAGGGTTTGGCAGAGCCCATGCAGGATGCACCTTTCCCAACTCTCGACTTGTTGGTAAGCTACAGGGGAACATCTCAACAGCATCTTCTGCTGATCTGGAATTAGGGTGACTGAGAGGTTATGAACAAAGGACTAGAAGCTTTGAATTATCAGGATGAGTGTTTTGGGTTTTTTTGTTTGTACGTTTCGTTCGTTTGTTTTTAAAGCAGCATTTTGGTTCCCCACCGAGGGACCAGTTCTTGTAGCAAAACCAAGAATATATGGAAGCTTTTTTTGAAGGTGCCTAATGAAATTTGCTGAAAATACTCAGGGGAGACACCACTAGAAACTCTGGTTTCTTCATAGAATATACTTAACACAATGACTGTCCTGAAGGATCAGTTTCCAAAAAAGAGAAAGAAACAACGGATGCACCAAAGGATGAGAGCAGTCTTGAGACTGGAAGAGGACAAAAGGTTCGTGGGGCATTTTTTACTAAGAGGAATTGCTCTGACCTTCAGTCTTTGACACAAATCAACCCACAGCACAGCTGGGCTTTTTTACAAGTGTTTACTGGCAAAGCAGAGAATTTCACAATGCACAGAGCACAACAAAACCAACCTGTGGTTCCTCCAGGGGACGCCAGGAACCGTGACCCAGCTCCAACCTGTTGCCACAAGGGAACCAAACCAACCCTGAAGGAAAAGACTGTTGTGATGAAGCTGTCCCCCTCCACAGCCCCAGAACTGGGGTCAGCAAAGCTCTTCTGCTCACTGGCAGGTTTACCCAGCACCCCACAGTTTTACCAACATCACATCAAGGAATTCCATCTGCTGTGGTGGACTTTGGACCTTTACAAATCAAAAGAGACCTCTGAGAAGAGAACAGGCTGGATGCTGCTGGGCAGAGCTGCAGGAGGATGATTCAAGACCCCAGTGGCCACCCCGGAATGGATGAAATCCTCATCTGCCAGAGCAGGAGGTGCTGGTTCAAGCAATACGCCCCAATTTCTGAGCCTCCAGTGGTTTGAGGAAGCAAACTCGGTGCCCTGACTCCTGAAAGAGGAATAAACAATGGTCTGAACACAGCGTTCCTTGCAGAGCACAAAGCAGTTACACGAGGTCAGCGATGCCAGGATGAGGCCAAACTTTCCCTGCCCCAGCGTGCTGGATTTTAAAATATACATGAAGGAAGGCATCTTAAGAGGAAAAGCTTTCTGCTCCTTCAAGCTGACATTATTTGCTTTTTGCTTTACCAACTCCATTTCAAGGCAAAAAAAAAAAAAAAAAAGAAACGAAATGAAGAAATCTGGCTGTGGTGGGACAATAACCATGTGCCTGGGGAAGTGGAACAGCAGCGTGGGCAGAGCAGGGAGCTCTGCGGGTATTTTCTGCTCAGTGGTGAGGAGGCAGCAGCCACCCCCTTCCCCTTCCAGCACGGAGCTGCCTGGCTGGAAAGCTTTCCAGTGAGCTGCAGAGCTTTGCTGCTCCCCCTCCCCACCAGCAACGTGAGGATGAGGCTTTTCTGGAGCCTGAAACAGAGGCAGAGAGCAGAGGGAACACGGGAGCAGCAGCTGCCCAAGGTCTGGGGAAAGGCTCACGGGTTCTGTGCCAGCTGAAGATCCAGAAGCAAGAACCAGCACCTGGGTACTCCGGGGAACGTGGAAAACCCAAATACTTTGGCTTTTTTTTTTCTTAAATCATTAAAATACTGAGGATGCTTTAGAGGAGAAGAGCAGAGCTGCCATAGGAGCAATCTGCACCCCAGGTCTTGCCTGGCTGTGGATTCTCCTTTGCTGCAACGTGAGGGGTTCATGGGAACAATTCCTGCTCACTGGGAGCCCCCAGGGACTTCAGTGATTGTCACATCCTCACTGGACAAAATGAAATCCATCAAAACCTTCATTTCCTTCAGCACTCTGCATCCACCCCCCCTGGGGAGCTCCTTCTGACTTCTCTCCTGTGCCAGGACCCCCCTTGAACACGTTTGGAGGAGGTAAAATGGGAGAAGAGGCTCAGGTCTGCACTGCAACATCAGCTCCTCCTCCCTTCTGAATCTGGGGGATGTGTCAGATGTTTTCCCCCCTCAAACAACAAGAACTAAAAAGCTGACACCCCTTTCCTTCCCACATGTGACACACCAGAAAAAACACAAGCTTCTGGACTCCAGGTTTTTCTTCTGGGGGAATGTATTATTGCTTTTTTTTTTTTTTTTTTTTTCAAATGTATTTACTATATGGTTTGCAAAAAGTGGCTGCACTGCCTGGGTATTATCTCGTAGATTATTTCCTCTCTTTTCTCCACCCTCCATCAGGAAAGGAAATTCAAACCATTTGACTTGCCAGATATCTTCCCCTACACAGAATAATTAATATTAAATGGAATTGCTTTGCAGCCCATTTGAGACCCAGCACAGCTGACAGTAGATGCTGGTGTCAGGATCAAGGCAACTAAGAAGGGTGGATTTTGCCAAAACAGCCTTTAAAAGACATTTAAACATCCCCTAAAGTCTAGTAAAAAAAAAAAAAATCGAGGCCATGCAGCAAAGCACAGGATTTCCTGCAGCTTAAGCTGCCCTTGGGTTTTTTACAAGCCTGGAATGGTCTTTACTTGCCAAAGGTGAGTGAAAATTTTGTAGGGCACCAGAAGGTGGGTCAGGCTTCTGGGCTGAATCAGAAATTATCCCCTGTTTCATCAGCATCCTCACTGTGTGTGGAAAGCACGAGGAGGAGAAGATGCTTGGACATAGTTTTTTTCTGAAATGAAGTGAGATGCAGAACCAATTACCTGGCCAGCAACCAGGAAACCAAAGCTATGAAGTGACTTTGGAAAGATGCCACGAGGCACCCGAGATGGGGGAAGCATCCCCTGCACCACCACCTTTCCCAGCTCTTCAAACCATTTCTCCAGAAGCAGTTCCAGATGGAGCTCTGCACTGCAAATCCAGAGATTCCTGGGGAGAGGGATGAGGAGCCCTTGGCTGGCAGGGAATCATTTCTGTGTCTGTTTTACACAGCTGCTCTGGCAATGAGACCCGGCGGGTCAAGCCTGGAGTTGTAGAGATGTGCACGAGAGGAGTGAACCCATTCCACACCTCTGCTCCTTCCCGTGGGGTTGCAAATCCTCAGCAGCAAAGTCCAGCTGAAGGGGCTTCACTTCCAAAACCTGCACCAGAGATGGTTTTCAGGCAGAAGGACTCCACCTTCTATTTTCTTCCAGTTGACTCAGAGCTTCTTCCCAGATTGATGTGAAAGGCTTGGACAATGCACATCTGCAGATTCCTTGAGGGTGTGCATGTGGTTACTGATTTGGAAAATAACTGCATTTTAAAGGTCAAGGAGCAGAGTTCTGGCACTGTGCTTCTCGATGGCTGAATTCAAAGTCTAAAATGTGTTTTGCATCACAGATGGAAAAAGGTATGAAGAGCTCTCTTTCTCTCCTTTCCTTTGGGTTTTCATGCCTCCAGGCAGAGCTGGAAAATCACCTCCAGTAAGAGCAAGGTTTGCATCCCTGAGGTGCCAAGGGCCTGGCAGCCACTCCATGTTCCTCCAGCAAAGCTGTCCCAGCTGGAAGTCTTCCTTCTACTTCATGGGCACAAGCAGAGAAAACTCCCCGAGCTTTGGCTGTTGTTAGAGGTGCAGGGGTGACGTTTCTGAGCTATAAAGGTTGGAAAGCTGCAAGGAAGCAGAGTCTGCAGTGAGGAGGGGATGGGAGGGCTGGGGGAGGATGTGCTGCGTGTCACAGGGCTGGGTGACCAGGGGTGACAATAATGCTCCCCTGAGCTGGGCTGGCTTGGATCTGAGGAAGTTCAGGTTTTAAAAGCAGACTTGGAAAAACGCAGAGCAAAGGGCCTGAGTGTTTGTCTGGCTGTCTGAAGAACCGTCACACTGTTTGACCCCAACCATCTGCCCTGGGCACAGACACCAGGAGGGAGCAGCTGCCACCCAGCCCTGGGAGCTGCTGTGACCACTGTGCCTGTCTGCAGCTCAGATTATTGGGATACCTCATTTTTTTTTTTCCCATTTTTGTTTGTGTTTTTTGTGTGTTGGGTTTTTTTGTTGTTTTTTTGTTTTCCCCTTGTGTTGTTTTGTTTTGTTTTGTTTTGTTTAACAACCAGAGCTCAGTGTGCTCTCACATTCAGGTTTGGGGTTTTTTTTCCGTCTTTTTGGGGTTGGGGTTTTTTTTTGGTTTTTTTGGTTTTTTTTTTGGTTTGGTTTGGTTTTGGGTCGTCGTTTTCTCTGAGCAATGAAGAGCAATTAATTCCCTGGGGTGTGCACTGACCACCTGCCCCCAACGCTGGCTCCTGCCTGCCCACCCTCTGCTTTCTTTAGCACTTGCACTACTGATGGCTGAGCTCCAGGGCAAGGGAAGCAAAGTGCTGCTCTGGAGGAGGGGGGAGTCACCCAGACGCTGGGTCCACCCCCTTTCATCTCTGTACATATCCCCAGTACTCACTCAGAAAAAAAAAAAAGAAAAAAAAAAGGAAAAAAAAAAAAAAAAAAAAAAAAAAGGGGAATTTTCCCCTAACACCCACATGAGAGCTGTAAATGGTTGATGTCAGAAAGCCTCTGGACAGAGCTGAACCCCCTCCTGGTACCCAGCTGGCCACAGCCTGGCACTGGGTGCCTCCTGAATGTTAGCACTTTGAAGTTGGTGGCCTTGTTCTCTTAAAGGGCTTGATCTTTTCATGCAGTTACAAGTAAAATATTCTTCCCCATCATGCTGTCCTACTCCCCACCTCAAACTGAAGCGATGAACAAGCACCTGGACCATCCAAGAGATTGTCCAGGACTTAAGAATCTGTCATTAATCTCAGAAGTTTATACCTCAAATGTAAAAACACAGACATCTGTCTTGGTAACAACACTTGGGAAAGTCTGAATTCAACTTTGTCCTTGAATTCAATTACAAACAGCACCAGGAAAAAAGCAAAAACAAACTTGCATTGGCACAAGGATAAAAAACACTGATTAATTTTTTCAGAACCCAAACTGAAGCAAAATTTCAGAATTTATATTCCCCAAAAAGTCATGTGAGGGGTTTACCTACACCTCACAGATCTTTAAACACAGCCTATGCCTTTTAAACTGTGCTAGTCCCCCCCTAAAAGAAAAAAGGAAAGTACAAAGGGGAAGAATAGTGACAGGCACCAGCAAAGAAAATTTATATTAAAAGGTCCAAGATCATTAAAGGCAGGAGGCAATGAGATGCAACCAGAAGAACTCAGGCAGCCTGACATCTCTCAGCACATTCTTGCTCCTCCTTGCTGCTTCACATTTCCCACCCTTCAGTCCCCAGGAAGCTGCACTGGTAAGAATTAACTATGCCAAGAGAGTCCCAGTAGAGTGGGAAATTGTCAGAACCTCATTACTCCCTGAGCTAATTGCCATGAGAAGCTTCCCCACTGAGCTCTAATGACAGAGGCAGCAAAGGTCTCAGGGTCTGAGGGCACCTCTGTGTCTTTGGGTGCCTCCAGTACCTGGGGGGAAAAGGAGAGTTTGGTGCAGAACTGTCAGGGTTGACACACTCCCCCTGGCAGCTCTGTGCTCATGGAAGCCAGGATGGAACCACATCAGTGAACAAACTTGGCTGCCTTCACCTGTCCTCTCGTATTTTGTGATAAACTTTGCTTTGATGACAGATTCGTTAATTTAACGACTCCACCTTAAAATCAATGCCACAGAGGGGTGAGCTGAGGGGGGTCCTACACCCCAGTTCCATGTTCAAGACAAGGGGATGGGCTTGTGATGGATACTTGAGAATGGAAATAGATTTAAAAAAAGCAAATGGCAATTTTATACCTGTGTGATGTAATGTTTTATATGTGCGTTGTCTTTCTTAATGTAAAACTCTTGTATTTTTGTGGTTTATATGCAGCAGGACTGATGGCTGTGAGGGTGCACGCTATTTTGTAAAATATTCTTAGCCAGTTTTCCCAAAGAGGAAAAAAACTGAAGTATTCACATTTTCATTGGCTTGTACCTGCATGTACAGTATTGGGGCAGCAAGTGAAGATGATTAAAGCCAGCTTGAAAACTTTTTTCTGTGCTTGAGTTGAGCTTCTCAAACCATCCAACCCCAACCCACATCTGTAGCTTAAAATAAGCCAACTCCCCACAGCTGATATGCTGGAGAGGAAGGGAAGAGGAAGAAACCCCCTTTTTTTTTTCTGAAAAGAGCATTTTTTGACTTGAGGAAAGAAATACCACCATTAACATGCAAGCAGAGCACCCCTGACACCAGGCTCATGCAATGAGCTCCTTCCCCTGCAGCTGCACACAGACACCCAGAGCCCCAAGCAAACCTGGCCTTCAGATCTCTGTAAATTGACTCCTAAATCCTTTTATATTCTCACTGTTACCACTTCTTGTGAAAGGTTCCCATCTGCCTTTTGAACAGGGCAGGTTGTGTTGGCCTCCTCATCACTGAAGTTCTCCCTGCAGCCCCAGCAGCAGGAATGCTGTGATGCCCACACCCCCTGGCATCTCTTGGGTATAAAAATGTCACCCAACACCTGGGACACAGCCCAGGTAGCCTTTGTAGCCCCCTGCTACAAAGCAGATGCAGTTGGACTGATTTAGCTGAAAGGCTCCGAATTCCCACATGCCCAAAGTGACCACCCTGCCCCCAAAGTGACCATGGTGAATCACAACCTGGTAATGCTGCTAAAAAAAACCAAACCAAACCAAACCAACCAACCAACCAAACAAACAAACAAAAACAAAAAACAAACAAAAACAAACAAACAAAAAACCCAAAAAACCAAACAAACCACAAACAACCAAGATTAAGTCAGTTGAGGTTTCACTGCAATGTTTTATTTGGGAATTTACATATACACAGGGGTAAAGTAGACCACAGGAGTCTGACTGACTTCTTGCTCACGCTGATGAGTTTAAGCAGTTGTGTTCTACTGAAGATGAGAAAAGAAATCTGACCCACCCACTTCTTATGCCTAGAGTAAAATGTCAAAAGCTTGCTAGGAAAGGGTACCAGGATTACAGGAACAAAACCAACAAAAAAATATGAAAAAAGTATAAATTAGGATGTCATATTCATTTTAAAAGTGTAAGAAAACTTGCAGTGGGCTCTCAGCCCCTGATAAGTTAACTCTCAGTTAGATTGTTAAAAGTTAAATACATCAATACCACATATTAGACAGAAAAGCCACTCTGAAGTGCAAGTTTCACATTCCAAACAGTTTGCCCCCACACTGTGCGAGAATCCTGCTTGCTCATGGGGGGAGGGAGGGATGAGGGGTGAGGGAGGGGTCTTCCCTAGGACTTTGGTTCCAATGAGGGTTGAAGAGCCAAGCACAGCGAGGCCTCAGCTCCGGAGAAATCCACTCAAGGGAAGAGGTAGCAAGGCTTGCTTGCCCCTGGGCTTGGGTTAAAATCCAGTTCCTCAAGCACCAAGCAAGGTTTCCACCCCTCTGCTCACCAAAACCCCTACTAATACTAGTTTAGGTGATTTTTTATTTATTTATTTTTTTTTAAAAGGCCTGACAAGCCAGGCAGTATGAAGTACAGATTTCCCCAGTTCCTCAGTCACACCTCTGCTAAGATACCCAGCAGGACAGTAAGTGCTACCCAGAAGCATTAGTGGAGGTTTGTGCAAGGAGGGGGTCCACCCCAAAGTGTGCATTGACTGTGCTAAATACAGGGGAGCTGATGTTCTGGTCACTGAGGTTTCACTGTGTCTGACAGTGAAAAGGCAGAGATGGGTCTCAGTTATGGAAAGAGGTTCAGGCTGGGCAACCAGCCAGAAAGGAAAACCCTGAATGTCTCATGGAGCAGTTTTGAAGAACAGAACAGAAGGCAAAGATGGTCACAATGCAAGGGATCATTTCCACATCTGAGTGCTGAGGGACTGATTGCTGCCCTGGGCACCTCCTC
Organism: Heliangelus exortis; assembly: GCF_036169615.1. Taxonomy (NCBI): domain Eukaryota; kingdom Metazoa; phylum Chordata; class Aves; order Apodiformes; family Trochilidae; genus Heliangelus; species Heliangelus exortis. The sequence goes on along the minus strand of NC_092445.1, from coordinate 5,372,088 downwards.
CACCCATTGACTGTCCATATCCCATCATACCATTAGCTCCATAGAAGTTCATCCCAGCCATCTGCTGGGTCATCTGCAAAGGGGAGAGGAGAGAAGGCAAGGCTATGTCAATGCAGCTGCCAGAGCACAGCAGAAATAAAACTCTTGCTTCCCAACATATTAAGGACTCAATTAAATGCTTCTAAAGAGTTACAGTGAACAGAAGCCACTGATTTCTCACGTGCCTCCCACCTAACAAGCCGAGAAGTTTTCATTTTACCTGACGTCTCACTGGTTTTTGTTCTCCACCAAGCACTGAGAACTCTGAAGATGTGACTCCTTTGTGATCCCTCAGCTTGCCTGCAGCCCTCACCCAACCCCAGGAGCCCTGAAGCTTTCAGGTAACAGGCTAGATGTGCCTCCCCTGCCCTCCATCCACCCTCGTGGTCAGCAGAAGATCCCACCTCACCTGAGCAATGTTCCACTGCAGCTGCTGTGCTGGCTGCACACCATAGATGGGCTGGGGAAGTGCTGCCATGCCAGCCACATACCCAGCCTGCTGTGCTGCCATCATGCCATTGGGGACACCGATGACAGCTGCCTGCACGTTACCCACGTAGCCAGCAGGGATGGCCATGGGAGTCACCATCCCTGCAGCTCCAGGCTGGGCCATCATTCCCACTGATGGTGCCATCATGCCTCCCATCATGCTGCTGGAGGGGGCTACTCCAGGAAAGGCAGGGTATGCTGCTGCAGGGTACGCCATCTGAGCTGGGGCCATGAACATCGCTCCTGGCAAGAGACAGAGAGGGAGGAAGGGAAGAGCTGCTGCTTTCCTTGTCAGGGGCTGCAAGGCTGACCTTCAAATCACAGACTATCACATCACTCACTGGGCTGTGACATGGAGACCAAGCTGTTCACTGAGCTCCTCACCAGTTCTCGAGGACCACCTACATCCCCACATCTCTGCTTGTCAGCTGTCAGGACACCCCACCCACTCTGAGCCAGAGGACCGCCCTGCAGCAGCTCTATTCTGAGCTCTCTTACCTTGTGCAGGCAGCTGAGGTGTTTGTGAGCCATACAGGGAGAGGATGGAGTCCTTGGAGAGCTGCTTCTTCCCCACTTCGTCCCCTTTGCCTCCTGGCTCAGGGAACAGGTTCAGGTTTTCGGGTACTGACCCAGCACTTCCAGCTGTTGGCATGGAGCCAGTGACCTGAGGCAGGGAGAGCACAACATCTGCATCCAGCACCAGGACAACTCAGAGATCAGCACCTCATGCCAGCATCAAACAACTCTCCCAAGCACTGATGGCCCCTACTCAACTCACCTTCCTGCAATCAGAGTTTGATCCCACAGAGGCAAAGAGATCAAGGTCCTTCTCCAGGCTGCTGGGCCTCCCGTTTGTCATGGGGGTGGTCAGAGGAGCATCTGGGAGAGACAAAGCTGAGATGGGTGCCCAGGCAGACAGAGGCTGAGGGGCAGCCTCCTGCCAAGGAAGCAGTTGTGCCACTCAGCCTGGTGACCTGACCTGCCAGCTCTTCCCTTGTCCTGCTGCTGCTGAGAAGGAACAGGCTCTGGACTAAGGAATTGCAGTGTGCTGGTTCTGTTCTGTTAACCTCACAGCAGCCCAGAGCCAGGCTGGGTCTGGAGGCCACTGCTGCTGCTAAAGAAAAAAACACTGCACCAGCAGAAAGGAAAACATCAGGAAAGCCATTTCTGCTGCCATGCTGAGGAGCTGAAGCAGAACACTCTACTGCACCTATCAGCTACTGTTCAGCTGACATGGAAAATAAGCACTAAAAGCTCATCAAATTCACAAGGCCCAAGGTGGTGCATAGGGTCACTGTAAGACACACAAGGCTCAAAAGGCTCTTACCAAGTCCCAGCAAGTCCATTACTGGTTCAGTAGATTTAGGAGAACTTTTTCTAGACTGCTGCGTTTCTTCTTTCTTTTGAGGCTAGGGAGAAAGGAACACCAAAAATCTTGTGCAAATTTTGGGTTTACTCCGATACACTGGAGGCTTTCATGAGAGATTAACCCTTCAAATCCTTTTTTTTTCCAGTGGACATAACCCACTGGCAACTTCAAGCATGCTCTGAACTAGGAAAAAAAAAATAACTGCTCAGGCTGGAAAGTGGAGCGGGGGCAGTTGGATTCCAATGTGCTCTGCACTGCAAGGCAGAACACATCTGCTTAGTGTCTGCTTCAGCTGAGCAAAACAAGCTACTACCATTACTGTGACTCAGTGCAGCCACTGCTCTGACTGAGGCCAGAAAAAATGCTTCCATATCAAGCTGGGTTACCTCTCTATTGCTTGAGAGAAACCTTTGCAATTGACCCATGACCGTGCCTTTTGATCTTACCATTTTCACCTTCTCAAAGATGATAGGTTCCAGTTTCCTTTCTGATACTGGCTCATTACTCCTTTTCCACTTGTCATCCTTTTCTTTCTGTAAGGGAAAAAAAAACCCACTGATGTGAGGGGCAAAAGCTCACATCACCACACTGGAAGTTCATACAGAGCTCTCCATGATGCTGTTAGCAATCTCAAAAGCCTCAATGATAGAGCTAAAGATTTGTATTTGTAACTGGTCCTGCTTTGAGCAAAGGGTTGGACAAGGAGGCCTTCAAAGGTTCTCTCCAGTTTCAGTTCTTTCTACAGTATGACTGAGCCTAATCAGCCTTGAAGAGATTAGTCACTAATACAGGAAACATTTAAACTGTCTATTTTCATAGTCACTGCTTACTCATAAGACAGACACACACTTAGAGCTTAACATGTATTCAAGCTTCTGTAGAAGGGATTAGAAACTAACCCTAAATGCACTGATGTCAATACTTCTGTCCATGTACTTCTTCTTTTCATATTTATCCCGAATGAAGCTCTCCACAGCTCTGCAAGCAGCTTGTTAAAGACAAATGATTCAAGAACAGAAGACTCACACAGTAGCATTTGACATGTGGGTACAAGGTACAGGTTGTAACTAATGACTGTTTAAAGAGCACATCCAGAAGTAACTTTCTTAAAATAAGTCAGTGTTGGGTCCAACTGCTTTTTTGCTACTCGTTTTTTGCCCCTGGGTTATTCCAAGCATGATGGTGCTACAAAAGGTACACTAAATCAGGGCCTAAATTCCTAGCATATTTTCTTCACTGATGTACATTTACTTCAATCATCATTTATGAGCATACATGTCATTAGCACAAATCACACAGTGGCCAGATGGACTCTCTGCATACACAAGCACATCAGCCACCAGCTTAAGACATAAAAAAAATTATGGTAGAGAGGTTCTCCTGTGTCTCTCTGGGTTCTCATCATTCCCTTTTGCACCAGGCATCTGGAAACCCTCCTGTAACATAAAAAAGTTACAGCTTAACAGAAGTGTTCACCCTTTTTATCCATCTCCCCTGAGAATTTTAAATGCTCAGCACTTCTGAGAGTCAACCATCCTATTTGCCACAGACCCTAAAGGGCACATCTCATGCAATAGCTTCAGGTTGTAACCCTTGTGCTCCAGTTCTCCACCCTTATAGCTGGGAAGAAATCCTTAAGAAATCCTTGTGCCTCTCTTCTGCTTCCCTCTGTAAGCAACCAGCCTGCAGGGGAAGCAGAGCTGGGAACTCATCCTGATGCCCAGGCACAGGGAGTTAAGCCTCCTGTGCAAGCACAAAGTGACAAGATGAAAAGACTCCACATTTCCCCAGCAGCAGAGGAAAAAAGGATGCTGATCTGTCTGAGGTCTCCTGAAGTTCTCGGGCAGGTAGGCTTCATAAAGACGATTTGCTTTTCCATTTCCCATCTCTTGTACACACTGCAATTCAAAAAGAATTCTTGAGCCTTTTGTTTCAGACATTAAAGCTCTCACACACACCAGCACACCAGGCTCCCAAGCAAGAATCTATCCATGGTAACTGCAAGGCACACGTAGACTTTTGAAGTCTGTTCTGTCCCTGAAAGCCACTCCTCAGGCTGCACCTCCCACAGCTTGGGCCGATTCAGACTGTGTTTACTTCCAGGTTTCTGAAGCCCCAGGAACAGAAGAGCACTGCTCCCACCCCCCTGTGTTACCTGTATCTGTTCCTGTGTCCACTGGTCGAGATTGACAGATTTTACCCTGGATATATGAACTCCCAGGTTCCTGTGGATCCCAGCACAACGAATACAGATGAAGACCCCGATATTCCAGGATGCCCATCGTGGCCCTGCAAAGAGACACAAGAGTTTCACAGCATCCACCTGGAGCTGCCTTCAACAGCTGAGAAACTGCACCAAGTGAACTGGGACTGAGCTGTTTACATTTTCATCCAGATTAGAAATCGGAATTAGACATCAGCAGGATGTTTAAAGGTTGCCTCCCAGTCATTATACTTCAAGCTACTATTTTATTGTCTCCCTCTTCCATTTTGAGAGCTCTACACAAGACAAACATCTGTAAGAGGAGGAGGGAGGAAATTAGGCATTTGAACCACCAAAACACTCCAAAAGGCCTAATCTCATCTTGGTTGAACAGTCATGTCAATAAGTCTGTGTTCCTGCTTAGCAATGGGGAATCTTTTCCTGGATAACCTTACTGCAGTGGAACCAGCTCTGGAACAGCCACTACTGCTCTAGGAAAAGCAGTATAAAATACTCAGCATTTGACATACAGCTTGCATCACCAAATCTCCTCTTACATCTTAAGCAGGAAGCTGGAGCTGAGTAAGGAGAGCAGCCCAGGGAAAGCCCAGTTCACTTTGGCAACCAGAAACACAGAGCCAGGGCCAGAACCCCAGAGGTTGCAACCCTGATACCAGACAGATTATCAGTTCACTCCACAGTTTCTGCAGCTCTGCTCAGATTCAGGGCTTGCATGCAGCTTCCAGACAGGCAGGAGAGCTCCGAGGTGCAGAAGGGAGATCATGCCAGGGAAAAAAAAAAAACCACAGGGGAAAGATTAACAAGCTTAGTTTTACTCACTGCAAACAGTTCTCTGAAGGACACCCAGCAGTGCATCCCCAGGGGATGGCAGAGGTCCACAGGCACTCCCACCATACAGTGTGACCCCCAGCAGACCCTGACCATCCAAACCCTTGTCCTCCTGAGTGTGGCAGCAGTCTGAAGATGCAGTGCAAGATAAGCAGGTTTTCAAACTAAATCATCTGGCTAGAGCTGCGAGCTGGCTGCACAGTTTGTGGCCAGCTGCCACCACGGGCTGGCTACCCCTGTCCATGGGTAACTGGCCAAAGAGTCACAGGGAAGCCACACCCTGAATAAAGGACCCAACAGAGTCCAATAAACTGTGCCAGCCCTTTTTATAGGGACTACAGGCATTACTGCAGATGAAGAACTATCCTGTCTTTTCTTGCCACCATTAAAATAGCAAACTGCAAAGCTAATGAGACTGAGGTGGGAGGGGGAGGAGGGGGAAAGTGTAATTTCAAAGCTCTAAAAAAGCAGCACTGTATTTTAATCTCTTGAATATGCTAGATAGTTAACAGTTTGATTCCTATGCACTGGGAAAGCCTCGTGTATCCTCAGGGATTTGGTGCTGCTAATGCAATCAGTGGCTCATGGCCCCTTGTAGGGCAAAGGCATACAACCTCTAACATACCTCCAGTACCTGTTCCAGCTAATTCACATTATGATTTTTAAAAAGTCTTTATGAAGCCTTCTGGCCTGTCCTGCCACTGCTTTCTGCTCATTCAGTAGAAGAGAGGCCCTTGAGAATGATACTAATTTAATGAAGTTGATCAAAGTCACTTCCCAGCGTCTTGGTGAAACCTCAACAGGAGCACAATCCTGCCTCTGCCTCAGTTCCTTTATCACACCTACCAAAACCTAGGGCTGAATGCCAGCCACAAAGGCAGGCATGGGAAGAAAAGGCTTGTTCAGTGTTATGGCTGTTGCACACCAAGGTGAAACCAGGAACCTTGGTCCTTCATTTGATTTATTTGTGGAGTTCTCTCCCAGCTACACCCTGAAGGCTCTAACGTGAGAGTGCCAGCAGGATTAAGTGTGAGATTCAAGGTTAGATTTAAACTCTAGATATATTTAGCTTCCATAGGACTAAAAGGATTAACAGCCAGCTAGACACTAGCTGAGGGCTGTAGTAATCAGCTCACTGGTTTGTCACATGTCCCAGCTCAAGCCACTGCAGCCCCCTCCCCTGCAATGAACATGACTCAGTGGTACAGCCTGATCCCACTGTCACCTCATGTGTGGTGCAGGATCTGAAACAGCAAGGGCTGAGCACAGGACTAGCAGCTGATTGTCACTGCAGCTCCAACATCCCAGCTCTGGAGGACCCCAGTGCTGAAGCTGCTCTGTTATGCCACTGAATATTTAAAATAAGTAACACATAAGCGTTCAAAATTTCTTAAGCTTGGTTATACAGCCCTTTATGATAGAAAAAGAGGAACAAGACATAGCTACACCCCTCCGGAGGGAAAAGCTACTTTAAGATAAGCAGCTGCACAAGAGCAGCACTTGCCTTGGCACAGCAAGGTGCAATCCAGCAGGGGAAGAGCCACTGCTTGGATAATCAGTGCTGCGCAGGTGGGAGGCAAATGAAATTTGTCCAACTGGATCAAACTCCAAATAACTTCATGCTCATTATAATTATCATTTGGTGTCTTGGGCAGTGAGGAACACGAGGGGGTTTCTTTTGCTGAAAGCACACAGTATCCTAAGCAAGACAGCCCATCCTAGCCAAGCAGCCTGGATGTGAGAGTCACCAGCCCCAACACACACACACCCAGAGACCCCCAGCTCTGCTGGAATCTTATGCCCTCAACCATGAAATGAAAACAACATTTTAAGTGTATAATTTCTTATAAAGCACTTATTTTTGTGGGCAAAGGGGACGGGGTTTGCTGCACATATAAACAAGGCTCCCACTTCCCTCTTTCGAGGCCACTGTGAAGGAGCTCGCCCTAGAAATCCCACCAGGAAGCACCCAGTAAAGATCTGGATGGGAAAAACTTTGCAGAGACATTTCCCCAGTTTCACGTGCCATTTGTAAGGTGACCAGAAAGCCCCAGGTGGTGTTCAGAGAGGTGAAGGCAGCCAAACATTGCAGCACTTCACTTCCCCAAAGCTAAACTGAGCTGAAGACTCTACAGAAGCTCCAGTGACTGACAGAAGGGGCAAAATACCTTAGTAGAAGGGCACAATTTTTAAGGGAAAAATGTTTTTATGTTAGTAGGTCACTTAGAGAACATCACAGCAACACTTATCAGCATTCTAGAGCTGCTGTGGAGCCATATCAGCCCTTGCAGCCCTTCTGCACACCCCAAAACTCACTGCTAATTGCTTGGGCAAGGGCAGGGCACACTGCAGGGAGCACCTCACCTTCTGGGTTCACTGAATTCTGGAAACTTGGATGCAAAAGGGTTTAGGACAAGGCCACACAGAAATATTTAGCTTACTAAATTATTAGAAAGAAACATGAAAGAAATTGGTCCTTGCATGAATACCCCTGCTAATGGTACAGAAACAGTTCCCTTGAGGCTGGCAGTCACCAGGTGGCTTCAGAGCTTAAGGCCTAGAGGAAAACTCACTTCTCATGAGATAAAAAACTGGGAGTTTGGGCAACAACAGCCAATCTCAGACATGCCAGCCTGATGCTGCTGTCCCCCTGGTTTCACTGTTACAGTTAATGCTCTCATCCATGGTAAGCAAGTGACCTGGCACCAGCCTGAGCTGGGCACAGCTCCTTCAGTCCCTGTAACACATCTCATGCCCTTGTTCCTCCCCTCTCATGTGCCCAGATCCTTCCTGGAGAATGCCAGCTGATTGCAGGGGAACAGAAGAGTACAGAAAATGGCAGTTTTGAGTAAGAATGGAATACTAATCAGGACAGATTTTAGAGCCCAGCTATACACTGGCACAACACTAAGGCTCAATCAGAGCACTTGGGGATGCATTCCTGGCCTGGCTGTGGTCACAGAAAGATCACAAGCTTCAAAACATCTATTGCTTGGTCAGTTTTCATTTTGGAAATCTGCACTGACTACTTGAGTGTATTCCTAAGGAGGGAGCACCACCACGCAGCAGAGGAGAAACACAGCTACGTGTGAGGAACTCAGCTGCCTGGTCAGTGCTTCCATGAGACACTTCCACAGCCTGGTTCATATCCCAGCCTGTCAAAACAATCCCTGCATACCAAGCTGCTCATACCAGCTCAAGTTAGCAGCTGAGCTGGAACCATGAATGCCTACGAGGACTGCCTGAATCATCTGCCCTTCCTGAATTCCAATTCCCTTTAAAAGCCCAGCACAGCCTGGCCAGTCCACTTCACACAGGGCCTTACCCACTCAAAGTTCACACCCTTGGGTGTTTTTCCTCAAGGAATCCCAAGGGGATCCACTCCTCACCCTTTACTCAGACATCTCATTTTGGCTCAAGCTACACACGCAGGTTTCTTCAGTAATAACCCTCCAGAAGGCATTTAAAAATAAAACAGAAGTTGGCTGCAAAGCCACTGCTCTTTTGAGAGGGAGGGTCAGGAAAAAATAGATGCTTTCAGAGGCAGGAAGGAGAGAGCATCTCTATTCACAGCCTGATGAAATATTCTTGGTGCAAACAATCACTTGCCTGGCGGGCTCCCTGCCTGCCAGTGCTCCAGCAAAAGGCCATCTGTGAGAGGCCCCTGTGGCTGCTCAGCCCATTGATCCCAGCAAACACTGCTCCATGTGTGGGGCTACAGCATCCCCCAGCCATCCCCTCAGCACTCCCAGGGGAAGGGGATGTGGGAAATTCTCCCTGGAGAGGGATAATCCCTGTGAGAGGACATTCACATCCTCCCATGCAAGCCTTCAGCAGTGCCTGGAAATTTCTCACTGGGTCAAAGCTGAAAGGCCCTGGTTCTTGCAGAGCCAAAGGAGGAAACAGTCGAGGACCCAAGAGCTTCCTTTGACTTGTGGCTTCCTTATTCTGGAGAGGGATTGCTTAATGGCTTACTGAAATTCATTCTGCTCATAGAAAAGGGATGACAAAGGCTGTCTTACACAACAGCTTCCTCTGCTCTTTACTGTAGATGCCTGTTCTACAGGCAACTGTTCAGATTAGCTTGAGAAAACAAGGCAAGCTCTGCTAAAAGTACAATTAAACTCAACTTCAGGTTCTCTAAATTACATGATGTAGCACAGGCTGGTTAGTTACAGGTCTCAGCATGCATCCTGATCCAGGAATCTGAGATCTGTCAAACATCAGCACTTGCAGATACCCCCACATTTAGTACCAGACTGAGTTTTCAGAAAGAGACTGGAACCCAGTGAAACACGGGTGCTAACAGCATAAAGCTCTGTGGCAAGGGAGCCTGACAAGGCTACACTCAAGTTGTTCAAAAGCTTGAGTTTATGCCATCCCTTGAAAGCAAAAAGGGCTGTTTTCAGGGGTTTTGTCTTGTTTTTTCCTTGTCTTGTTTGGTTTTTGTTTTTGTTTTCCCCAGTAGCAAATTGCTGCAGCAATTACAGGCTTTAACCACTCTTTGCAGGAAGAAGGAAGAGTCAGAGGCATCTCTGGGGGATGAGAATATTGCTTCTGACAACAACTTGGGAGTTTTGCCTTAATCTTCCTGCCTGTATGACCTGCATCCAGTTTATTCTCTCCATGTTTGACACAGGGACTTCACCAGCCAGGTCAGACCAAGCTGACTGCTGCAGGCTCAGAAACAGGCTTTGAATCTTCCACAGTTTACCAGGAATGCCAAACATTTGGGGGCCCTTTTGAGGTTTAGCTCCTGGGCCACTTTGACTGAGAATCTATCTGATATCTAGAGCTAGACATGAACAAATTTTCACCACCACAGTTACCAAAAAGCTCTTGAGATTAACAAGGAAAGGGCATAACCTCAATAGTATAGAACAGAATGGCATGTTTTGCCAAAAATAGAGGTAAGCAGTTTAACAAGGCACAGGTAAATCCAGCTTCACAGTCAGAGGAAGCTTTGCTCTAAGACAGTTTCTCTTAAAAGCTCAAACTTTATGTCCCAGATTTCCTGGGACACATGAAGTAATCACTATTCTGGATCAAACTGAAGGAGAACAAAGCTATTCTTGACTCTCTAGTTGGTTTTGATAACCTACTTGCATTTTGAAAGGTGAATTACCTTTAAATTGCAGAGGCATTTTCTGAAGAGGTTGGCACACGAGCTCCTGAGCATTTGCTACCTTATGCAACTCATCTCCCAGTTACTATAGGAACAAACTTCTACTGAAGTTGCAGCTCATGCTCCAAGAATCCCATGGCATTTTGGGGCCCTTCTTGCAGAGCTAGGCAACCACCCAGGCTCTCTCTGCTTCACAGGTAGGGCCACACAGCTGGTACAGGACACAGGCACCAAGGCTGACAGGGTTTGCCAGGATGCCCTCAGCAGGAGGATTATCTTTGTTATCTCTTCCTGGCAGCTGCAGAGATGTGCATCCCTGCACGTGACTCAGAGCTCTCTGGAGCTTTTCTTAAAGGTTATCTTCCTACAACTCTCCTGAGCACAAAACAATTCCACAAGAAGGTTGTGAGTTGTTGGGTTTTGGGTTTTTTGTTTGTTTGTTTGTTTTTGTTTCTTTTTTTATCTCCTCCTTTTGTGGCTTGAATGGGAAATTCCAAACTTTCAAGCAGTGTATGTAGGGTCAGGCTGACAGCCAGACAGAGCCGTGTCCCCTCCCAGCCAGTGTCTGACACCCTGGCAGCACTTTTGAGGCTCCTCAGATGAAGATGCCAAGGGACAAAGTTTATTTCTGAACACTAACACTCACCTGCAATTAACACTGCTTTATGCACAGGACTGTTCCTTTCAGACCTGACTTTAGCAGAGCAGATTCAAAAGCAGAAGAGGAAGCACAGCACTCGTTAAGGTAACTGCAGAATATTGTGGCTGCAGCTGAGCATGGAAATGAGTGCACAGGCACACAGACATCTCCAGCCTGCTCCCATTACATAAGACACAGCTTTCTGCTCCTGACACAAGACTTTCCAAGGCAAACGGGGAAGCTTCAGCCCCACTGCTTTGATTTTTTTCAAGCCCACTGCAGGCAGCACTGCCCACTGCTCAGTGTGCCCGTAATGAGCATTTCTTCATCACATGCAGTTGTTCAAGGCAGCTATTTAAAACAAGCTGCTCTTCATCTTGCTTTCACTGAAAAGGAAATTCAGCTGCAATTCAATAGTCTGCTGATGGAGGAGTTGAGTCACAACAGATTTTTGTTGAATATTAGCAACGTGTTTTATATTAATATAGTTTGGTTGGACTAAGCCAGCTGTAATGAGCCGTAATTCCACTGGAAATCTTTCCTTAACCACACCTGCTCCAGTCCCAAGCCTTTTATCCTGCTCTTCCTGCTTTCCACCCAGTATTTAACTACCTCTTGCCAGGTATTTTCAAAGTTCTACTCCCTTTTCCAGCAAAGACTGCTTGAAGAAGTACATCTTGGCCTGCGTTGTGCTCAGGGAGTTTCCCATCTAACCATTCAAGCCAGGAGGAAGGGTTGATTTTGGTAAGGAACCCACAGTTCTCACAAGGGACAAAGGGAAGAGTCAGACAAAGCAGGAGGAGCACGGGGCAACCTGAGCTGATGCAGACACACAGCAGACCTCCTTGGTGCTCCCTGTCCCTGGGGAGGAACCTGCCCGTCCGACGTCAACCACAGGGGATCCCCGGAGCCTGCGGGATGGAGGGGACTGGAAGAGCAGAGGGGAAGAGTTTGGGAGAAGGAGAGAATCAAATAGAATTAGCTGTATGGTACACAAGTTCAGCACAGAGCTTTAGAGTCAGAAATGCAGAGGAAAATCCAGTTAATGTGAGGCAGCACAAGACATTTTCCATTTACTGGAAGACATCTCAGGTCAAGTCCACCCTGCCCAGACTCCACACACAGCCCTCCACCTCTCTGCAATTTCAGCCTCCAAGCTCATTTTGATGTTCAGCAGGATTCTTCTGACAGATACTCAATACTGACTGCTTGACATTCATGCTGCCTTGCACACACAAAACCACAGCAGCAAAGAGGAAGGAGGAAGCAAGAGATCTCACCCAATTTCCTCCAACATGAGCCCCTCACCACTGCAATGTTTATTGTTGCAAAAGCAAAAACCACCCCAAGCTTTTTTTTCTCACTTTCCTTATCTTTTTTTCCCCTCCCAACAATGCAGACCCAGGACATTAAGATCTGTCTAGAGAAGCCATCAGGCTGCTGCTGCTGCTGCAGGTTCTCCCTCCAGGCTCATCTGTGGAGCTCTTGGAGAAAAGCTGCAGAGAAAGGTCTTGAAGCCATCGCTGGCTCCAGCACAAATCAACTGAACAGGCACAGGAGGACAGGAGAACACTTTGGAGAATTTGAGTTTTCCCTCCTTCTCACACATCCAGATGCAGTTGGAGCAGGAATCACTCATATGCACTGCCTGAGGGAAACCAGGGAAGAGCAGCCCAGCAGAGCACCCTCTCTCTGAGCACTCACATGGATGAGGACAGAAAAACCCAACTGTTCAGCAGAATGGCACAGAAAACCAGAGCAGGTTTGTTAAACTGACCCCAGAGTGCTGGGCCCAGCTCACAGCCAACACCAGCTCCTGGAAAGAAAACTTTTACCCTCGTGCTGAGAACTTCTGGGGAGCAGGAAGTCAAGAGGGTGCATGGCAGCAGTGCAGCTCATGCTCACAGGTGCTGTCATCTCCTTTAGTTCTGCTTATAAAAGTGAAAAAAAAAATCTAGTAATGAATCTCAGCAAGAAGTTAGGTCATTGGGAAGAGGCAGAATGGAGGTGTGGGTGGGATCTGCACAGTCCCTGCCCGTGTGTCATGCTGGCTTTGAAATGCTCAGATCAAGCAGCAAACCACTGCAAAATTCACTGACTTCAGCAAAAATCCAGGTGGTCAAAAGAAGCTTTTTATGGCAAAAGTGTCTTGACAGGTGCTACAGGAGCTGCTAGGTTCCTACCCCACCTTCAGCTTTGTGAAAACTCATACAAGACCCTCATGATGTTGACAGTGCTTGGCCAAAGGAGGGAGCTGGCACAGGAAACATTCCTGTCCCCACCAGCAGTGCCTGGTGACAGCCCTGACCTTGGAAAAAGACTCCTGAGAGAAGTGCATCTTCATGTACCTCAGCCAGAGACAGACTCAGGTACAAACCAAGCAATGAAGAGCTCCAGAGAAGAGCAGCAACTCTTCAAGGCAGCACTGGAAAGGTTGGGGGGAGCTCTCTGGAGCTGGCAAACCCCACACGGCCTCGTTAGAGCTGTAGTGATTAATAAACCATTTATCAAATAAAATGAGCTCTTTGCACAAGCCAGCAGGACTCAGACCAACCCTTCCTTGCCACCCCTGACACAGGAAGCAAAACACAGCCCAGCACCTTGAGTGGCACCAGACACCTGCAGCACCTCCTGTGGCCTCAGCTCTGTACACTGCCCTCAAGAATGAGACCCCACAGCCCTGTGAACCTCATTAGTAGAGCGGGTAATTATTTTGTCAGATAACTGGGTACAAGAGGAGCCTGCTCTGCCTGACTGAGGCACCCGGCCCATCCCCCTTGCAATGCACATTGAGTTTTATACAGAATGCTGCATCCCCAGGAGGAGCTGTGCAGCCACATCAAAAGAGGGAGCCTGGAAGTGTTGGGAGAACGTGTTCCCATGGTGTGTATGCTGCTGGCTCAGGCCTGGAAAGACAAGATAAGATAAGGCAGCTATTCTTGCCCTTGGCACCAGCATTGGGAGCCAAGAGATAAGTGATCTGCAAGCAGGAGGCACGTTCTGTCTGCCAACACCACCACCTCCAACCCACATGGGCAACCAAGGCCTGGTGTGAAATGCAGCTCAAAAAAATCCAGCACCCCAAGGGAAGGGAGGCTGCTCCCAGGAGGATGCTGTGCTTGGGGCTGGGTTTGGGGTTTTTTTTGAGCCAGCCTGAAAACAAACCTCAAGAGCACAATGTTTGGTGTTGTTGAGCAGAGCTCTCTGCAGGTTTTAGAGGTCACACTGAGGTGAGTGTCTCCCACTTACAGATAAGGAAACACAGCCCCTGCCCCAACTTCATTTATTGCAGCTACTGAGAAACAAGCCTCGAGTTCAGGCTCTCCAAATCATTATAAAAGCTCATTAAATCAGGATTTTAGGTAGGCATGGGCATAACCTTGACTCTTTAGCTACAGGAAAGCAAAGCATTTGACAACAGCAAGGTACAGAAAGGCACCTCCCTCACCACAGAGCCAGTGACAGCTGTTTGATTTGTCTTCTAGAACTCAGACTTTCCATCTGATTTCCTTTCTACCCCACCCCACTCTTTTCTCAGAAAAATGAGGATCACAACGTGCCTCAACACCAAGATTAAACGGGAAAGGAAGCACGGGACAAAATAGGAAATTCCTCCAGTGATTCCATGGGCAAAGTTCTGATCCATCCCTTCCTCCTCCTCACACTCTGCTCCCAGACCTGCTCTGCCCGATGCCCCGGGGCTGCTCTGCTGCTCCCCTTCCCAGGATGTGACTCCTCAGCAGCGATGCCCTCCAGCACTGACACAACGCCAGCTCTCAGGTTCCTCTTTAACACGAGGCTGCTGCCCCCGTGCAGCCCCCAGACCCCGTTCAGAGCTCGCAGGGACCCCTCAGCTCGGTCAATCTCCAGCCCAGATGTGCTGAGAGGCACCGGGGGTGGCTGCTGTGCCAGGAGCAGCTATTAACACACAATTAATTCTGCTAAAGCCACGGCCGGGATTTTTTTTTCTTTTTTTTCTTTTTTTCTCAAGCGATGGGGAAATCCCCGACCCGACCGTGCTGCAGACCCCCAGCCCGCCCGTGCCCCGCTGCCCCTGCCCGCACCCGGAGCTCTCTCTGCCTGCTGACGGGGCACGGGTCGCGGAGCCGTCCCCTCCCCCCCCCCCCCCGGCCAGGCCTATCCCACCGGGAGACCCCCGGGGAGCGGCGACACCAGAGAGCTGCGAGAGGCCCCTGCCGCAGCGGGCAGCAGGCGGAGGGCAGCAGGCGGAGGGCAGCAGGCGGAGGGCAGCAGGCGGAGGGCAGCCCCTCGCCACACGCTGCCACCGAGGAGGTGACAACCGCCCCGGCCCGGGCTCCCCGCTCCCGCCAGGCCCCGCCGCCCTTCCCCCCCCAGCCGGCGCAGCCCGCGGGGAGGCCGCCCGTACCTTTCGCCTGGCAGTCGGCGCAGTACTTGTTCTCCTCTTCCGCCAGCAGGCCGGCCAGCACCGCCTGGTACCGGTCCACATCCCGGACCGCTTTGCCCGTCATGGCGCGGCCGGCGCTGCCCGCCCGCGGGTCACGGCGCCGCCGTCCCGGGCAACGGCCACTTCCGGCTTCCGGTGGGCGCGCGGGTGCAGGGAGGGGAGGGGTGAGGGGTGGGTGGGGTCAATGAGGAGGAGGAGCCAATGGGCGGCAGCGCGCGCCTTTCAAGGGCTCCCTCGCGCCGCGTCCCCCCTCGCCGCTGATTGGCTGCGGCGCGAGCGGGAACCAATGGGAGGAGGAGGCGGGGGAGGTGTGAATGGGATGTGTCACGTGACCGGCGGGGGCGGGGGGGGGAGGGGAGAGGGGAGAGGGGAGGTGTCAGG
This sequence comes from Heliangelus exortis, assembly GCF_036169615.1. Lineage (NCBI taxonomy): Eukaryota > Metazoa > Chordata > Aves > Apodiformes > Trochilidae > Heliangelus > Heliangelus exortis. The sequence goes on along the minus strand of NC_092445.1, from coordinate 5,356,567 downwards.
GGGCGGGTTGGGTGCTGGGGGGGGTCCGGGAGATAATGGGGGGGTTATGGGGTGCTGGGGGGGTCTGGGGGCTGATGGGGGGGGGCTGGGGGGGCTGATGGGGGGTGCTGGGGGGGCTGTCAGGGGGTGCTGGGCGGGCTGTCAGGGGGTGCTGCGCCTTGTGCCAGGTCCGATCCGCCCACGGCTCTGAGGAGGAGGGAGGGGGCACTGACCCCCCCCCACCCCCCGATGAATCAGTCTGCGGCGGAGCCTGCGAGGAGGAGGAGGAGGGAGAAATCACCGAGATGAATCACCCGTCCCGCGTTCCCTGGGAGCGGGGGGGCGGCGAGTTCAGGGGGCGGCTGCCAGCAAAGGGAGGAACCGGCTGAGGGGAGCCGGGGACACGGGGGGGGGTGACGAGTGATCCACCCGCCCCCCCTCAGGCTCGGGCCGTGTGCTCCCACAGGGACTTGGGGAGCAGCGGGGTGACCCCCCCTGCGCATCCCCCCCTCCCCTGCCGGGGCACCAGGGTATTTCCAGGGGGGGTCTGTCCCGCCCGGGGCTGCGCGGGGGCTCACAGGGCAGAAATTGGGTCAGAAACACCAGAACCCCCTGGGGGTGACAGGTGGGGGACAACCCCAGCCCTGGGCACTGGCGGGGATATCGCGATAGCAACACCGCAGGGACACCCCGCACTCCTGGGGGTGCCCGGGCAGACTGAGGGGCTGGGGTCTCCCCACTCAGCTCCCCCCAGCTTGGCCCCCTCCTCTCTCAGCCCCTTGTCTGCATCAAAGCCCCTCTGTGCCACCCCTGCCAATCCCCCCTCCCCAAATCACGCCAAATCCAGCCGTGCCGAACCCTCCCCGCCCCGTCCAGCCCCGCATCCCCAAATAGCCACGGACTCACCTGGGCGGGGGCCCGGGGGGGGCTGCCCATATGTTCCATATTAATGAGCCCCCGGTCCCCCCTCCTCCTCCTCCTCCTCCCGTGGGGTCCCTCTGGACACTCCGGGGCTGCCGCCGGACCGGACCTCGGCGCACTCAGACGGGGACAGCGCTGCCACCGCCTCGCCATGGCCGGATCCTACCCCGTCCTCCGGTTCTGGTTCTTGCTCCAAGCCGCCTGTCTCTGCCTGGCCCAGATCGTGAGTGGCTGCTCGGTCCCCGCTCTGCGCCGGGATGGGGCGGGGGACAGAGAGGGACAGAGAGGGGACAGAGAGGGACAGAGAGGGGACAGAGAGGGGACAGTCCCCATCTGCCCCGCGACAGGCGCTCGCTCGCACTGATGAGCACCCCTGGGTCGTTCTGCTCCTTTTCCCAGCTCTTGGCTTTTCCCAGGATTATCCCAGGGGGGAGATGGGAGCAGCACCCAGCTGGGACCCACGGTCCCGACCCACTGGGGACCTCCCGGTGCCGAAAGCTGCTCCCAGCCCAATGGGACAGGACTGGGCTGCGTGGCTTGAAGTTTGGGACTTGTTAGCTGGAAAAGTTGGGGTTAATTTTCCCATCGGGGCAGCAATGGGGACTCTGCCATTTCACTTCTCGGTAGCTGCTGGATTTTATGCTTCCCATCACCTGGAAAAATTTTCCTCTGCTTTGCTGGGATACACTGGGGAGCAGGGCTGGGGGGGGCTCTGACCCTCCCAGGGCTGTTCTGGGTCTCTGTGGGGGTTTGCTGAGGGGCAGAAGGGGGGGGGGGGGGGGCACCAGCACTGGGGATCCCAGCTGCCTCTCACCCAAAGGCAGGAGAAAATGCATTGGACAGAAGTGAAGGTGTCCCTGGAAGAGAAAATCTCTTCTTGCTTTGCAACTGCAAAAATCAGATTTTTAGAAAAGATTTTTGGAAAAGTCTTCCCGTGTGTCTCCTGAGCTGCCTGCTGGGGCAGCCAACCTCACTGCATGGGGCTGGGGGGCAGCTGCCCTCCCAAAACACCCCCCGGGATGCCCGTGGGGTCTGGGGAATGGGATCTGAACAGAGCAAGGGGGACGTGAAGGCTCTTGGAACAAGGATCTGTTTGAAACTCATTCCGGCAGGACAAAGGTGCCATTCAGTGTGCTCCCACCCTGGCTGTGGGATCTGCTTCCAAGGTGAAGCCAGGGCTCTCAAACCCCTCATCCTTTTACAGTTCCCTTTCAAATAAATCAGCCTGGAGGGATGGAGGAGCTCCAGCCTGTCTGGTTTGCATTTCCAGGAACACCAGGGGGCTGGTCTCTGGGCCTGGAGCCTCTTTCCACCCCTCAAAAAAAAAAAAAAAAAAAAAAAAAAACAAAAAAAAAAAAAAAAAAAAAACCCAAACCCACCCCATTAGGATAACAGAGATTTCTTTGCAAACCTGTGCAGACCTCAGAGCTGGGCCCTGCCTGAATGGGGCTTTTGTGCCAGGATGCTGAGCAGGGCTGTGGGCAGCCAGCCAGCCTGGGGTGAGGAGGGGTCCTGCTGGTGAGGGGCTGGGGGTCCCACCGAGGGGCTGCAGGAACATCAGCCCTGCCTCTGCTCTTAGGAATCCCAGTGCTGGGCTTGTACCCCGAGAGGGGCCTCCTGCAGGTGCCCCCCAGCCCCTGCTGCAGGGGGACAGGGGAACAGGGGGGGCAGCAGTGGGGAGCCTTGGGACAGGGGGGGTGTGGGGAAAGCTGCCCTGGATTCCTCCATCCCTATCCATGCCCAGCAGAGTGCCCACGGGTGGGGCAGAGCTCAGACAATTCGGGGTGCTCCCTCCCTCCCTCCCAGCTCTCTGGGGACAGATTCCCAGCACAGCACTGTCCCCAGGGCTCCCTCTGCCCCCCCCCCCCTGCATCTCCCGGGGTCCTGCTGCTCTTTCCTGATGCAGATCCCATCTCTTTCTCCCCTCAGCGAGGGCCACCAGGAGAGCCCGGCCCACGAGGGCCCCCGGGTCCCCCAGGAGTGCCCGGAGTGGATGGCATCGATGTGAGTTCTGCAGGGCTGGAACCCGTGTGGGCTGGAAGGAGGGAGGGAGGGGACCTGCAGCACAAAGGGGGACATTGTGTCAGGGCAGAGCTCAGTGGGGAGCAGGGCACGGGGATGTGTTTGGTTCCTGCTCAGCTCCCGGGCTGTGGGGATGGGTCCCTGCCATGCTGAGGGATCCAGACTGGGGAAGTGGGTGGGAGACACGGGTCCTGAGCCCCCCACACTTCCAGGTCAGATTTTGTGGGGTGACAGACCCTTTCCATAGCTTGCTTCCCTTTCCCCAGGGTGACAAAGGCTCTGCTGGAGTCCCTGGGTCCCCGGTGAGTACCCTGCAACCCTGCAACTCACCAGTGGTCTCCCCTCTTCTGGAGGAGCTCCTTACAATCTTCCCCCCCTACCCCCCCCTTCTCTTTTAAAGGGTATCAAGGGGGAGCCAGGAACCCCTGGTCCAGATGGACCCCCAGGGAAGCCAGGCATTGATGTGAGTACCAACGAAAAGGTCTGTGTGGTGAGGAGGGGGCTGGCAATAACCTCCCAACATCTCCTCTCTTGCAGGGTCTGACGGGAGCAAAGGGGGAGGCAGGGCCCAGTGGTGGGCCAGGACCTAAAGTGAGTGAGGGGCTGCTCTGGGGCAGCAGCTCTGGATGTCCCCCTTCCCCTTCCAGAGCCAGGTTGGGACCAGCCCCATCACCCTGGAAGGGATGCAGTGATGCAGGAATTGGGTGATGGAGGCAGCACAGGGATGGGGCTGGGGAGGGGTGAATTTCAGCAGTTCACAGAGCACAAGAGTGGGGACAGACCCTCTTGTTTCAGCTCTTGACTCCCTTCTTCTGTCCTGGCAGGGCCAGCCTGGACTCCCAGGGCCACCGGGGCTCCCTGTGAGTATCTACATCTCCCATGGGTGCTGGTGATGCACCCACTCCTGGCTCCACCACCTGCTCCCAGAGCACCCAGGAGTGGGGAGGGAGCAGTGCAGGGATCCAGCCTCAGCCCCCTCATCCACGTCCTTGATGGTGGTGTGGGCATTGCCCTGCTTCAGGCAGGGGTGTTGGTGGTTTCAGGGGGGCTTGGAGAATTTGGACCAACCATGTCTTCTTGTTGCAGGGTCCTTCACTGCCAGGACCACCTGTAAGTGCTGGGCTCGTGGGGCTGTGGGTGGTCAGGGACCCTGCTTGGGGTTGCACTGGAAGGACTTGAGTTTCAGGCCCCCCAAAAGGGGGAGTTTCAGGGCTTGACCTCTTCCAGTCAGTTAATGTTTTTCTTTTCTCTTCTCCTTAAGGGGCTTCCAGGTCAGGTTGGGCTTCCCGGAGAGATCGGAGCTCTGGGACCCAAGGTGAGGGCTCAGGGGGTGCAGAGGAAAACCTCCCCTCCTTACCCCAGCATCCCCTTCTTTGCACTCTGGGGTCGACAGGAACAGTGGGGTCCTACGGTGGGGACAGAGGGGTGACAGCCTCTGCCTGCAGCTGGGTCTCCCAGCACCACCCATCCCATTCCAGCTCACAGTCAGGGGGTGGCTCAATTCCTACTCTGGAACTTGGCTCCCTGAAGCTTCATCACCCCTCTCCACCCCAGCTCCAACAGTACCTGTAACCCCCCCACCCCTAAATCTCCATTCCTGGGGTTGTTCTTTCCTAGGGTGACCCTGGACCTGATGGCCCTCGGGGTCCCCCTGGCCCTCCAGGGAAACCTGTGAGTACCTCCCCACCTGCCCACATTTTCTGCAGGAAAGTCCTCCAGCCCCTCAGCCTGGGGATTTTGGGGCTGGGACTTGGGGCTCCTGCCCTGTGTCTTACCCCCCTCCCTCCCAGGTGTAACATTCACCCCTTCTGTAAAATAGTGCTGATATGAACCCATGGATGCTGATGGTCTCCTTCCCTCCAGGGCCCTCCCGGACACATCCAAGGAGTGGAAGGCAGTGCTGACTTCTTGGTGAGAGCTGCCACTTCCTTGTCCCTTCAGCAGGCCTGAAACAGAGGCCCCCAGTGTGGTTTGGGCTGATAGAGTGGGGAGGAGCTGAGTCCCCAGCTCGCCCAAAATGTTGCTGTGAGCCCTGAGTCCCCTGCATTGCCCTGTGTGGACAGCACAGGAGCCCATCCTTCCCTGCAGGGCTTCCCTTCAGCCTTTGGCTCCTCTCCTAACCCAGACTTTGTTTCTTCTCCCTCACCAGTGTCCCACCAGCTGTCCACCAGGTCCCAAAGGCCCCCAGGGACTGCAAGGGCTGAAGGTAAGGGGGCCCTGGAGCTGCCAGGGACTGACCAGGGACTGTCACCCCCAGGCCTGTGCCAGGGCAGAGGAGCTTTCCCTGATCTGAGGGCACGGGGAGCTCAGGAGCTGCCCTGCTCCCTTGGGACCACAGGGACATGCACGGAGAGTCCTGGGGGCAGAGGTGCTGTAGTAGAGGACCCCCATGGCTCCCCAGCTCCTGGAGGGTGAGCCCCCCACTCTGAAGCCCCCATCCCAGCTGTACCTCTGCGTGGCTCTTTCACTGCAAAGCCCAGAGGGTTAAACCTGGTGGGGGTCCCCACCCCATGTCCCCTGTGGCATGCTGAGCCTCACCGTGTCACCAATGGGCACCCCAGGGGTGGGACATGGAGGGCAGGGAGGTTCCAGGTGATGTGGATGATGCTGCCTCGAGCCTGCTGCTCCTCCCAGGGATGCTCCTGATCCTCCTCTTCATCCCTAGGGACACAGAGGCCGCCCCGGTGCCCTCGGGGAGCCCGGCAAGCAGGGCAGGCAGGTGAGTGAGCAGCAGGAGCTCTGTGTGCCTGCATCCCGGGAACTGGGGATGGACCTGGGGACAGGGAGAGGGGGAAAGGGGAAGGAAAGAGCTGGGAGATGGAGGAGGAGCTGGGAAGGAGGAGCAGGAGGGTGGACAGGGGGCTCTTCCCTCCCTGGGGAGGGACCCGTCCCCATCCCCTGCCAGGTCTCAGGTGAGGGGATCTCAGGTGCCCAGGGTGGTTGGTACCCCATTCAACACTCCCCTCACTCCTCTCCATCCCTCCCCAGGGCCCCAAAGGTGATGTTGGTGTCTCTGGAGAGCAAGGTGTCCCAGGCCCTCCGGTAAAACCTTTGTTTCTCTTTGCTGCTCTGCTCCTCGGGGTGCCCCAGGGCTGGGGGTGGCCAGTTTGTGCTGGGGACATGACACCAGTTTGTGCTGGGGACATGACACCAGTGTGTCCCTGCTCCCAGCACCCACTGCTGGGACCAGAATGAAGCCTTTGTCCCATCCCTGGAGCCACCAGGGATCCTGATGGAAACCTCAGTACTGGTGTGGGCACTTTGGTCATTAGCACACCTTAGTGTGGATAATTAAGCACTGGGGACAAATCAGTGATGTACCCTGAGCCCCCCTTACCTTAATAGGGGGGTCCAGTGCCCAGCTCACCATGAGGACGTGGGGATTAAAGCTGCTTGAGCTCATCCAGCACTTTGAAGATGAAAAGCAATTAATGGGCTGAGCCTTTCAGTCCAGGAAAGAGCAAAACTGCTTTGAAGCTGAGAGCTCTGGCAGGGGACACAGCACCAGTTTGGGCCCATTGCTGTTATTGAACCGACAGCTGGAAAGGCTCCTGCTGGGGGGCTGCAGAATTAGGAGCCAGCAGTGGGACTCAAATTCCTCATGTTTGGCAAAACCACCTCATTTCCAGTGCTGGCTTTTGCGTTAATTGTGGCTTCCCCCTGGGCTGCTCCTGGGGCTGTTTCCAGCTGATTTGTCTGTTGTTTCCTTCCCTGCAGGGACCACAGGGCCTGAGGGGTTACCCTGGGATGGCAGGACCCAAAGGAGAGGCTGTAAGTGTTGGTGGGATGCAGGGGTGGCTGTGCCTGGCTCCAGGGCCAGGAGCACCAGCTCCCAGGGTGATGCTTCCCAGGAACATCTCTAACGTGGCTGTTTGGGTGTCTTGGGGAATTCGATGCTGCCTCTTTTTAGTGGGGTCAGACCTGGCTGGGGGCTGAGGTTGGGATGGGAGGAAATAACCCCCTCTGTGCTCTCTTTGTAGGGTCCTGCTGGTTACAAGGGGATGGTTGGGACCATTGGAGCAGCTGGGCGGCCGGTGAGTGCCCTTCCCTCATCCCTGGGAGCTGTGGGAGATCCCACACTTCACCCCACAATCCCCATCTTCCTCCCTTCCAGGGCAGAGAAGGCCCCAAGGGACCACCTGGGGACCCCGGTGAGAAGGGAGATCTGGTAGGTACCCCACAGTGTCCCATGAAATGCGGGGGGTACCCTCCCTCTCCCAGCTCTGTCTGCTGCACCCAGAGGCAACATTTGATCTCTTTTGCTCTAGGGGGGCCGGGGCATCAGGGGTCCCCAAGGAGACATCGGCCCCAAGGGGGAGAATGTAAGTACAGCCAGTGACACCCACACCTTGGGCTGAGCCCCTTGCAAGGAAAAGATCTCTGTCCTCTTTGGGGCCATCCTGTGTCTTTGCACCCTGGCTCAGAGCAGGGTTAGAGCTTTCCTTTCCCTTCCCAGCCTTTTTTGGCCCCCACCACAAACCTTTAAGTTTCTTTTGGAGGTGTCAGACCACGCAACTCCTCCCCCTTCTGCAGGGTCTCCCAGGCATTGATGGGAAGGATGGCACCCCAGGGATCCCAGGAGTGAAGGTGAGCACACCCTGCTCCTCCTACCAGTGCCTGCTGGAAATGACAGGGGTGACAAGTGGCATAAGGTCCCAGCCCTTGATGTGATGACATCTGACTCATGGAGTGTCATTGGCCAGGAGTCCCTTTTCCCGTCCACAGATACCCCATTTTTGCACCTTCCACCTTTCTTCACTATTTGGTGACCTCCTCTCTGTCCCTCACAGGGCAGCATGGGACAAGCTGGCCACCCAGGGCCACCAGGACACCGGGGACAAGCTGTGAGTGTGGGAACGTGCAAGTGGGTACCCTGCTACCCGAGGGGGTGACATCTCTGTCCCTGGGCTCTGGGCCAGCACCCAGCAAGGACTTTGCCTCCTGGCAGTGGGTAAGGTTTGATCCCAGCTTTGTTTCCACAGGGATTGCCAGGCCAGCCAGGAAGCAAAGGTGGCCCAGGAGATAAGGTGGGTCTGGGGCAGCTGGGGACAGGGTCACCGTGGCCTCACTCACCCCATCAGCAGCCACCAGCCCTCTCTTCATCCTGTGCCTCTCCTCGCTGCCCATGAATGGCCTCTGTCTCCTCTTCACAGGGTGAAGTGGGTGCCAGGGGACAGCCCGGTGTCACCGGTGCCCCAGGGCAGATTGTAAGTACAGAAATGTCACCGTGTTCCTCCCGGGCTCAGCCTGAGGGTTGCTCTCTCTCTCCCTTGCTCTTTTTGCCCCATTGCTGTCAAACAGAAAGTGGAGTTGAGCACTTCATCCCCCCACACCCTCCCCTTCTCTCTGCTTCTTCATGGCCAAGCCCCTGGGGTCACTTCTCCAGCCCTGCACCCAGCACCCCTGTGGCTGCAGGGGACAAGGGGGACAAGGACAGTGCCACACGTCCCTCGGGGAAGGATGTGGGGCAGATGATGGCAGAAGAATGCAAGAGAGGAAGCTGGAATGCTTTTCTTCCTCTCTTAGGGTGAACCAGGACCTCGGGGTGAGCAGGGACCCCAGGGTGTCCCTGGGGTGAAGGTGAGTGCTGGGTGCTGCAGGGTTTGGGGTGATGCCAGGAGCTGCCTCTGACCTCCTTCTCTTTTGGGGTCCCTGCAGGGTGACCGTGGTGAGCGTGGCCCCGTGGGCCCCCCCGGCGAGCAGGGGAAGGTGGTGAGTTGGGGAGGGGGGGTTTGCCTTGGGGTGCTGGGGAGGGATGGGGGCTTTGGGGCACGGCTGGCACGGACCTCGGGCTTTGATCCGGGCTGGGCTCCATCCCACCTCCCCCCATCCCCATCCCGCTGTGCCGGGCTGCAGGGGGAGGGGTTCTAGCCCGGGATTAGTGGTGCTGGGGCCGTGCTGACTCCGCAGCCACAGCCGGGAGAGGAATTTCCTCCCAGCCCGGTGAGAGCAGGGCTGTCCAGCCCCTCTGAAAGGCTTTCCCAGGGTGGAAAATTGGCCAAAAAAACCGATCACTCACTCTGGCTTTCTGGGGGCTGGGTCCCCATCCCTGGCAGAGCCCCTCTTTGTGCATCTCCTTTGTTTTCTGCCCTGTATCCTAGAGGCCAGGCTTGGGGCTGGGTGGGATGCTGTGTTTTGGTGCCTTGGGAAAGATGCTTTGATGGGGGGAAGAGTGTCTTCCCACAACTTCTCCCTCATTTTTTCTCTTTTTTCCCCTGCTACATTGATCTCAAGGGATCCAAAGGTGAGCAGGGTCCACCAGGGATCCCAGGACCCCAAGGATTGCCAGGAGTCAAAGGAGACAAGGTGACTGCTCCTGGGTGCAGGGGACAGGATGCTCTGGGGTCTGGGAGCTGCCCTGGGCTGACCCCCCCCCCCTTTCCTTTTTCCAGGGCTCCCCAGGGAAAACTGGCCCCAAAGGCAGTCTTGTGAGTACATCACCCTCCTACCCAGGCTGGGGGTTGGCAGGGAAGCATTGACACCCGAGTTTAACAGGGCTGGCACCCACCTTTTGGGTGCTGGCACCCACTGGCACCAGGTGCTTTCTCCATCAGTACCCTGGGCATCCCAGCTGGGCACAGCTAGTGAAGGGGGGACACAGCAGCTGCAGAGGAGGTGGGTGCTGGCTGTCAGTGTTCACTTTTCTCCTTGCTTTTCCTCTAGGGAGACCCGGGGGTTCATGGCCTGGCAGGGCTGAAGGGAGAGAAGGTGAGTCCCTGTGGAGAGTTCTTGGGGTGGGGTAGGAGGACAGGGGCTGGACGTGGGGCTCTGCCCAAGCTTTGTGGCTGTGCTGAGGTCTCCTGTGTTGCACCCCAGGGGGGGTACAGGTGCCTCCCACAACTGCATCTCTAAATTTGTGCATTTCTGGTGTCCTCTGTTCTCAGGGTGAATCAGGAGAGCCAGGGCCAAAGGGACAGGTGAGTGCCCAGGGGCTTGGGAGCGAGGGGCTCTCCATACCTTCCTGCTGGGGGGCTCTGCAGGACCCTCAGCCCGAGACAATCCACAAAGTTGGTAAATGCTGGAGGCTGGCAGCCTGGGAAAGCAGCTCCACTGGGGATGGGCTCCAGGCAGCAGATTCAGCCCTTACCTGGGGCTCACCCCCAGCTGCACTGCTTGGCACTGCACATGCCCAGGGGCTGGGGGCTGCTCCTGACCCTGCTCTCCATCCTCACAACAGCAAGGCATCCAGGGTGACCTGGGCTTCCCCGGCCCCTCGGGGGATGCAGGAGCACCCGGCCCACGAGGTTACCCAGGACCCCCCGGCCCCCGGGGACTCATCGGGGAGCGTGGTGTGCCAGGGCTGCCAGGACAGCGTGGCGTGCCTGTGAGTACTCCCAGTATCCCCCCGTACCCACCCAGTGCCCCCCAGTATCCCCAGTGCCCCCCAGTGCCCTTCCTCCCGTCCAGCACTTACCAGGATTGGGGGTACCACCCTCCTTCCATTGTCTCCAACCTTCTCTTGCCAACCAATTCCTTGGGGAAATAATTACTGTTTGTCTCGGGAGCTGCCTGTGCTTCCCCAGGAGCTCTCCAGAAGAGCTAAGCTGAGATCCCATCTTTCAAAAATAAAAACCCCAAACATTGTGTATTTCTCATTTCATATAGCAACCTGTTTCTCTGCAGTCTGCCCAAGGGACAGGAGTTTTCTCCTACAAACCCTGTTTTATACTTACAAAACATGGCTGCACAAAGTTCTTGCTGTGAGGAGGTCACAGAGTTGCTGGGCAGGGTGTGAGCTGAGGCTGGAACTCTTGGACCTGGAATGAAGGGAAAACAAAGGGTTGGCATTGGGTTCAAGGAAGGGCTCTGTAATGAGGAGGGGTCAGAATTGGGACAGAAGCCCCTCTCACCCTTTACTGTGTCCCTCTTCTTGATGCTGGCAGGGCCGGGATGCTGGGGACCAGCACATTGTTGATGTGGTCCTGAAGATGCTTCAAGGTGAGGAGACAAGCAGGGCACCCTATGGCAGTAGGGTGGCTGCCACCCCACCCCACCCTATCACACCCCACCCCGTCACACCTCACCCTATTCCATCCCCTCCCACCCTGTCACACCCCACCCCGTCACACCTCACCCTGTCACACCCCACCCTGTCACACCTCACCCTGTCACACCTCACCCTGTCACACCCCACCCTGTCACACCCCACCCTGTCACACCCCACCCTGTCACACCTCACCCTGTCACACCTCACCCTGTCACACCTCACCCTGTCACACCTCACCCTGTCACACCCCACCCTATTCCATCCCCTCCCACCCTGTCACACCCCACCCTGTCACACCCCACCCCGTCACACCCCACCCTGTCACACCTCACCCTGTCACACCCCACCCTGTCACACCTCACCCTGTCACACCCCACCCCATCCCCTCCCTCTCCACCCCACAGAGCAGCTGGCAGAGGTGGCAGTCAGCGCCAAGAGAGCCGCCCTGGGTGGAGTTGGTGCCATGGGACCCCCCGGCCCTCCTGGTCCCCCAGGGCCACCCGGTGAGCAGGGTCCACACGGACCCATGGGACCTCGAGGTGTCCCCGGCCTCCTGGGCGCAGCGGGGCAGATCGGGAACACGGGACCCAAAGGTACCTGGTGGGCAGCCATACCCACACCACCCCAAACAAAAACCATCCTTGGGGCTGACCCTGCCCCACTCACTCCCCCCTCAGCCCCTGGGCAGGGTCTATGATTCCTGCGCTGGGAATTCTTTCCCTCTCTGTGTTTTTCCCTGTAGGGAAGCGAGGTGAGAAAGGCGAGCGGGGGGAAGATGGCCGAGGCCACCCGGGCATGCCGGGACCCCCGGGAATCCCAGGTGAGCCCCACACCTCCCCACAGCCATTGCTGGTGCCGTGAGCATCTCAGAACCCCCTGGAAAACCTGCAGGGGTCCATCCTGTGAATTACTCGTTAGGAAGAAACTCTTTGGGGTGAGGGGACTGAGCCCCAGGTTTCCCAGAGCAGCTGTGGCTGCCCTGTCCCTGGCAGCGTTCAGGGCCGGACTGGATGGGGCTTGGAGCAACCACGGGGAACATGGTTGGTTGTATGGGGCTTGGAGCCAGCTTGGTGGGAGGTGTCCCTGTCCCTGTCCTTGTCCCTGCAGGGAGTTGAGACTTGATGAGCTTTAAGGTCCCTTCCACCCCAAACCATTTTGTGGTTCTGGGATCCTCTGACTCACCCCACACCCCCCACCTCTTCCAGCCCTTTCTGCTCATCCCAGAGCCCCCGAGCCCCCCTCTGATGCCCTCCCTCCCCTTGCAGGTCTCCCTGGCATTCCCGGCCAGGCTCTGGATGGCAAACCCGGGGAGCGGGGTGTCCCGGGGTCACCAGGGGATGCTGGCCGCCCGGGTCTGCCGGGACCCCCGGGCCTGCCCGGCCTCTGCGAGCCCACGGTCTGCCTGGCGGCCTCGGCCTACACCGCACGCGTGGCGGAGCCGGGGGATGTCAAGGGACCCCTCTACTGAGGAGACCCCACCCCGGGATAGACCCAGCCAGCAAACACACACCAGAGCTGGCAAGAAAAAGACCAGAAAACTGCAAATCCACACGGGAAGGAGCCCACCACAGAAAGCAGCGGGGTTGGGGTGATGGCGGAGAGGGAACGGCCCCAGGGATGCTGAGAGAGAAAGAGAGGGGGTCCCAGGTCCTGTCCTCATTATATTGGGGTTCATTACTGGGGGTCCCAGGCCCTGTCCTCATTATTGGGGTTCATTACCCATCCGCCTTTCACCCCTTCCCAGGAAATAAATTGTCTTTTATAAAAGCCTCGTATTCTGTTACGTCCTACTTGGTGCCAACTCAGGTCGTTGCTGGGTTATTCTTTGTTCCAGCCTCCCCCCCCCCCCTCCCCCTTTTTTTTTTTTTTTTTTTAAATAAAACAACAAAAATTGTGGCTTGATTATTTAAGAGACTTGCCAGATCCAGCCTTTTTCATTGCTGGGCACTCACAGAACTGTAAATCTTTGTAAAATAGGATTATTTTTTAACTATTAATAAAAAAAATTAAAAAGCGCAATCTTTTTTTTTTTTTTTTTTTAAATGATCAATAAAAATGAGATGGACTGTTAATGAACTGATGTCTTGACTTCTTTGAATCAAACCAAGACTGTATTAATGAGGGGTGTTATTATTTGAGGGCTGAAGTTACTTTTTTTCTGTTGTTTCAAGCCCCTTATTGGTCATCTTAATTGCTCCTTGCCAACCTTGGAGACAATCTCAATCAATTCCTTAATAAACCTTTCAATAAGTTCCTTAAGCAAAATCTCCCTTTTCCCCCCCTGCACAGAAGAATTTCCCAAACCTGAGCCCCCAGTGCTGCAGACCGAGGAAATTTGCCAGAAATTCATCAGACACCTTCAAACAAAGCCCAGTCCACCCACAATCAAGTGGTCCAGAAAATGATTAGCAGAGGTTATTGATCTGTTAATGGTTAAAAAGGAGGCTTGTGGCTCTCACCAGAGCCCCTCTCATCATTGCCAGGGGCAGCAGGAAGGATTAAAGCTGTGCAGCAGGAGCAATGGGGCTTGGCTTTGCAAGATAAATAAAAATCAATTTTTGTTTATTAGCAGAGCACATTGTGCTTGGCAGGGAAACAAATCCCAGGCGGGAAGAGTTGGATGGGGAGGCACTCAGCACCCCTGACACCACCAAATCCCAGCCAAAACGCCCCAAGACGGGGCCAGGATGGGGCTCAGCACAGAAAGTCACCCTAGGAGGGGCTCATCCTGGGAAGGGCCAAGCAGAACCTGCACCACGGACTCCTCCTCCTCACACACAAAATTTCATCCCCTGTGGATCCTTTTCTGTCCCCAGACTCCTCACAAGTGTCCTGGGCTGATTGTCCCCTCCCAGCTGCCCTCTGCCAGCCACTGCCCTGGCACTGAACCTGCAGCCAGGTCACCTTAGGGGGACTGCTCTATTTTCCTTTAAAAAAAAAAAAAATTGGAAGCGAATTGCAAATGTTTTATTTGCAAGATGGAATTTAACCAAGGAATTAAGGCTGCATATTAATTAGGGGCCAGACTCTGGCTGCCTCCAGTGAGTGGATCTGCCTCTTCCTCAGAGCCCCCATAAATATTCACCCAAACAGAGCTCGGGTGCCACTGCAGAGCCAGGAGACCGAAACCCCGGGATCTGTGGGGATGGAAGAGCTGGAAAGCAGCCAGCCCTGCCCCCCAACCCAACATAGACACGGCCTTGCTGAGCACTTGTCTCCATTTCTGGACAAACAGGGAGATTTATCCTCATTCTTTTCAGCAGGAATTCAGGTTCTCGGCCCCCCTCGGGAACAGCCCAAAGCCGGGTTGGCCCCGAGCTCCAGCTGTGCTGCACATCTGGGGCCGCATCCCGGCCGCACAGCCACGATAATCTCTTTTTTTTTGCCTGTCTTTTTTCCCCCACGAGAGGGAGCTGGCTGCCCGTGGAATCCCACACTTCGCTCATTACCACTAAAATTCAGTTTTCAGCCCTGCCAGGGGCTCGCTCCAGGTGCCCACCCCGGCCCAGCTCTGAGCTCTTCCCTTTGCTCTGGGGTGCGGGGGAAGAAATGGGGAATTCCCCCCTGCTCAGCACCTGATTAATGAGATCAGCTTTTAATTAAAGTGCCAGAGTAGCAGCTGGCTGGAGCTCCTGCTCTTTTCTTGCCCAGCTGCTTCTGCCCGAATTTCACACCGTGGATTCTCCAGTGGATGGGGCCGTGGGGAGCCAGCCACGACCTTGTCACCTCCCCTGTCCCACCCCTCACAGCCCTTGGGGTTTTTGGGAATAAGCAGCTTCCATGGTCTGCAGGAGCTGAGGGGAGCCCAACCTATTCCCTGTTCCCAGTTATCCAACCATCAGGGGCTGGGCCACGGCCAGTCACGACTTCTTTCCAAAGCATCAAATGTGTGGAACCTTTTAGAATTATTCTCAGGGCTTTAAGAACCCGCTCCCAAGCTGGGCTGTGCAGGCACAGGGAGGTGTGGAGCCAAGCATCGTCACAAGGCTTTCCCCTGATGGGAAAGACAAAAGGGAATCAAAGAAAGGGAATCAGGGCAGCTCCCTCTGGACTCACACCAATTGCCCCATCAAGACCCGCAGGAGTCACAGCTTTCCTCCTCTTCCCCCCCCCCCCACCCCCCTCCTTTGAAAGCTGGGGGGAAAAAAAAAATATAAATGGCAGTCCAATTCCTGCAGGCTGCAGTAATTAGGGGCCTCTGATTGCTGCCATTCAGGGCTGATCATGTTGGCTGTGCTGGGCACCTGGACAAGCACCACTTGTCCCACCAGCACCATTTCTGCAGCTGAATGTGGCATCAGTGCTTCAGCCAGACCCTTCCCTTCCATCCCCGGGACCCTTCCCACCCACCCAGCTCAGGACACCCCAGGGACCACCCCAGACTCTCTGCAAGCAAAAGAGAACTGGAGAGGCCAGAGTCACCAGACTCTATCCACGTTATCCCAGGAATGGGCTCTTCCTCCACCACGAGTTAAAAATGTGGCTATGTAAAAGAACACTGAAACTTGACTTTTAACATTGAATTTCACTTGGCCTGATTTTGGCTCATCCAAAATTGAGTGGTCACCCACTGCATCATCCTTCCCTTCCCTCCCATCCTGGTGACACTTGGGTGGCACATGGGCCACCACCAGTGCCCGTGGGGAGGGAGGGGCAGCTCTGCCACATGAATAATTCAGGGAACGAGAGAAAAGTTTCCTCGAGCAAGCTAATGCATTGATTAGACCAAATTGCCTCCCTCACCCTCGAGGAGGTAAAAACGAGCTAATCACCGTTTGTTCTCTTGATAGATGATTAACCACAAATTAGAATATTAAACAGAGGACTTTGGGTACGTAAATTAACAGCTGAGAACTAAGTTAATTATTGGAGGAGCCGTAAAACTGCTTACTTTTATTCTTGGATTATTGTTCGATGAATTATTTTGTCTCTTAAAAGAGAGGGGGTTATTTTTAAAATACCTTGCTCTGCTGCTGGTGGTGCACGGAGCCACCAGGGCTGGGACACTCCAGGAATCAATGTCCTGCTCCATCAGCAACATCCAAGGGATGAATCTCCCTTCTGATGGGGACAAGGGTGCTGTGGTCCTGTCCCAAGTCAGGATGCTGCTCCAGGACCAGATCAAAGTTGAAAACGGGATCCATCCAAAAAAAAGTGACAAATCTTTTTCAGACCAGGGACACAGCAACTCGGTGTCACAGGGAATTAACTTTGTTAATAGCTCGTTTGGTTACATGTAAACGGTGAGCCTGGCTCGGATAATGAGGCTGGGAAACCTTGTTAGAAACCAAATTAAAGGTTTGTGGGTGAGTGCATTTGGGAACAGGCCTGAATGTGAGCTAGGGGCTTCCTTCTGGGGGAAAATAATAATAAAAAAAAAGTGCCATAGGTTTGTACCCAGGCAGAAAGGAATCAGCTGGGCTGTGAGGCACAGGAGGGAAGGGGGGATTCGGGGTGAGTTGGATGCTGGAGGCAAGACACAGGGGTTAACTCCTGCCCTTTCTGCCTCTCCCACTGCAGCATCCCCAGCCCCACACATCCTGGGGCCAGCAGCACAAGGTCACCTGCCCTGGGAAGGGGTCTGTGTGTCCCCTGAGCCCACTGCAAGCAGCCCCATCCCCTTGGGGCTCATCGAGGGTGCCAGCTGTGATGGTGGCACTGGCCAGTGGCCACCAGTACTCCCAGTGCTTCCCAGGGGCCACTTGCTTTTCCCTCAGAGGGGTCCCCCCAAACTCCCTCCCCCCCAGCGAAGGGGGAAAGAGAGCTCTGACAAAAGGCTGATTTAATTACTGGAATTGTTCTGATTACAGCCTGCAAACACTGTTATCTTGTAATTATTGCCAAGAACATGCCATTAGTACATGATTAAACACAACGTCTTGTGGGCTGCTGGCTGATTGTCTGATGCCTTATGAACTTAATTACTTCATGCTGATAGGAAGGAACTGGGAGGCTGGAGTGGGGCAACAGCTCAGGGGGGTGTAGGGAGGGGGTGTTAGGGGTTTTGCTGCCTCCCCCCCCCAATTAAGGGGCCCCCAGCCCTCCTCCCAAGTTCCTGGCCCACATCCACAGCTGTTCCCACAGTCCCAGCCCCTGCACAACTCAGCCAAGACATGAGCAGGGTCAGGATTAGTGCCTTGGTCCTTTCCTTGCTCCACTAGATGCAACCTGCTCTGTTTTTAAGCTCCTGACAACAGCCTGCAAATATTGGGTCTCCTAAAGCTCCACAGGCTCCATGCAGCAGAGATAATAAAAACAAGAATTTAGGTGACACTGGGGGGCTCTTGGGATCACAGGGGATCTGGGGGTGTCAGGACAGCCCCAGCCCTGGCTGGATGGGTGGGTGCTGATCCTCACTGTGACCCCAGGGCTCCGGGTGCTCTCAGACCAGAGGAGATGCTGCCCTTGCTGGGTGCAGCTCCTGCCCTCCCTGGAGCCCCTCAAGTCCAGCCTTGGAGTTTCCTCTCACCCCACCCCAGCACCAGCCATGAACAGCTTGGGGTCCTTCCAGGAGGAGTCAAGAGCCCCCCTGCCCCAGGGACCCTTCAGCACCCCTCACACGCTGCCTCCCTGCCCTGGTGACGAGGACATCCAAACTAATCCTGACATTTCATTAGCAGGATTAATTCCCAGCCTCATTCTCCTCTTGGCTGAGGAATTGGCTCTTGCACTCACTGCTGCACCCAGCCCCTGGCCAGGGCTACAGCCCAGCAAAGAGCAGAGCCCAGGAAAACACATTTCTCCTGCTTCCCCCCCCTCCATCCTGTCACCCAAAGCCCCCCCTGCCCCATGCTCTGTTACCTCCTTGCAGGGCACTCTCCACCTCCCCTGGGCAGCAGGGACACCCCCATCTTGGGCTTTCCAGGCACCAAACTCCTGCAACTTTCAGATAAAGCTTCTGGGGGTGCTCAGCAGGGGCTTTGCAAGGTACAGAGCAGAGCCACAGCCTCCCACAGGGTTGGGGTTACCTGGAAGGGGCATTTATAGCAGAGCAGCTTAGTGCTTGCAGCTGGGAGGGGCAGATGCCCCTGGGAAAATCATCAGCACCCCCATAATTGCTTCCAGGTCAATCAGCTGCTGGGTTTTTTCATGCTTGCTTTCTAAATGGGGAGCAATTTCTTTCCAGAAAGACAAAGTGAATGAGGAAACCCAGAGTTCCTGTGCTCTGGAAGAGGTTTTTTTCTCTGTATTTCCTGTGGCATCTGGAGGTGCCACCCTCTGCATGCAGCATGGCAGGGGAGAGCTCCAGGGGTGGGTGACAAATCAGCCCCACGAAAGGCAAAAGGAAAAGGGGGAGACACTGGAAATGGGTCTTGAGCCCAACCTGAGCTCAATAAAGGATCTATGAATAAAACACAAAAAAGACAAATTTGGAATGGCTCATAGACATTTAATCCTCCTATGCAGAACATACATATTTTTCTATCCAGAGGTATGGGCTGCAGAGCCCTCTGTCTGTGGAAGCACTGTCTGGGTAAACAGCCTTGCACAAACCACTGGGCAATAACTAATAATAACTAATAATAACCAATAAATACTTAACCCTAATCCTAACCCTATGCCTGCTCTGCTGGGCTGCTGCTGCCTTCCTCAGCTTCTCCTGCATCTACCCCAGCACAACTTAGGGCAGAATCTGCCCTGGATAATAACATAAAGGTGATAAATGGAAAAAAGCAGAGGGGAAAGTGAAATAGCCTGGGTTGGGGAGCCCTGGGCAGTGTGGGCACCTCCGAAAAGATGATTTCCATGGCAATAACTTTGCTCCCACCAGAAGGCAGCCTGGTGCTAGATCCATTATTATGGCCCACTGAAAATGTCTTTTCTCTGCCTGCTCCTTCCTGTCCTCTCTCTTTTGCCCTTTATTTCCTCTCTTGCAGGAAAAGGAGAGAAAATCCCCAGCAGATTTGCTGTTTATAGAGTCGTGTTCAACAAGGAAATCAATAAAACAAACTGCAGTCTGGTGCTGGGTCCTGAATAAATGAGGTGCCAGGCAATTTAGCCAGATGCCTGCCATGCCCAGGTGCCCCCAGGAACCCCAAATTATCTCTGTTAATTACAGCTTTACATTTCTCACTCCACCACCAGCCCTGGGCTGCGAGATCACAAACCTCTTGTTGGCTCCTTCAGCACTTTGAGACCTGCTTGGAGCTGCTGTTCCCCGTCCCCTGCAAGGATGGTTGGACATGAGCTTTTGACAGAGGCACTGGGCAGGATCAGGTTTTGTTTCTGTGCAGTTGTTCCCCACCAAAAGCTCCTGCAGAGATGTCCCTGAGGGTGTCACACACAGAGGACCCGAGGCCAGGGACTGGTTTGGCTCCAGCCACACGGGCTGGCCAAGTCAGCAGTCAACACAATTGTGAATTACAGCTACAAAATGTGGATTTTTTTCGGTTTTTTTTCAATAAGTGGGAACAATTCTCACTAGTCACCTGCTTAAAAGAGGCATAAAGCAGCTTTTAACCATGCTTGGTCTGGTCTCCAGCAGGAGCAGTGCCCATCCTTTGGGAGCAGTGTTGGGCACACCACTGCCTGACTCCAAGCACTCCATCATTAACACTTCCAAAACACTTTGAGATCCACAAATGGAGGGTGCTGGAGAGAGGGAAAAGGTTATTAAACCTATAGACAAGCCATAAATCATCCATCCTGACTGCTGCAATATCACATTTCTTATTGATGGCATTAGCAACGCCAAGCTCCCAGCCCGATCAATAGCCTTAATTCCATCAAGGTCACATCAGCTTTCATTTCCTTCAGTATATTTTTCCAAAAACCCCTCTTTATTTCTAAAACCAAGAAACAAAGGGGGCTGCCTGTGTCCTCTCCAGCTCCTGCTCCCAGGTGGGCTGGGCCAGTGACTTTTCTCCAGGGAAGGAGATGCCAGTGGTTGGGAGCAGATATCAGGGAGGGTGTTACAGAGACTCAGGAATATCAGATGAAATGGTCATTACATCCCAAAGCTGCACACAGCTGCTGTAAGCAGCTCAAGCCTCAGAGGTCTGATGCCTCAAAGAATCCCTGTACTTACCAGTCACACTTCAAATTGCTGCCTGAACTAAAGGATTTGATTGCCATTGAAAAATGGAATCACTGTCTGCTAAGAGTGTGTTGGGAAGTTATTAGAGACCTGTTCATTGGGCTTTTGGAAACATCTCCCATGAAAATCTCTCTGCAGGAGCTTGGCAGGTGATGGGCAGGGTTTGACTCCAGGTGCAACAGAAGGTGGGCAACAATAGGTGTGCAAGAATAATAATAACAGAACTGCAATCATAATAATAATAAGGGTGCAAGAACAATAATAAGAGGTTCAAGAATAATAAGTTGTGATGGGAGAGACAGCCTTGGATGTGACAGCCACCAAACCCATCTTTCAGACATACAACTGCCAAAGGTGCTCGGGGGGGTACTCTGCAACGTGTAAGAGTAAATTTTTCCTAAGGATTTGGCTCAAGATGGAGACAGATTTTCACAGCTTGCCTCGACATGAAGGGATTTGCATGTCCACAAACGCTGGCACAGACTCAGCGCTCGCAGCGCATTGGGGTGGGCAAAGCGAAGCAGAAACAAACTGTGTCAACAGTGCTGGGAAGAAAGGAGAAATATAATACTTTCCATAAAATCCATCTTTCCATAAAGACAGACTGAAAGGTGCTCTGCTCCTCCTGGGATTATCTCCGGAGAGCAGGCAGAGGGTTTCATGGCATTGTAAATCCAGCTCCGGGGCTTCGAGCACCAGATGAAAAGCCACCAGGGCTGTATGACACAAGACACTGATCCAGTCTAAATTCACTCTGCCAGTTCAAATTTGCTCAGGCAGCTTTGATAGGCTCTGTCTGTGTGACAGGTTTATGGGAGATCAGGTATCATCCCTCCTCCTGCAAGCTGCAGAAAACTGGACTGAATTTCCTATTGTCTGCAGCTCACACTGCTTTGCCCAGGACTTCCCCTACCCACTCCAGGAATGGCAGGAATGCCACTGGCTGGGGGAGAAGTATTTTAAGAAACAGGGTATTTTAAGAGCTTTCCAGTTTGCTTCTCAAACACAGATGAAGCAATGAACCATCCCTTGTGCTGCTCCTGATGCTGCTGAGCATGGAGAGCTGAGCAGCCACACGTGGGGCCACGTTTCATCTCTGTCAGGCTTCACGAGGAGGAGTGGAATGGATGGAATTCCTCTGCAAAATGTAGCCTGGTTTCTCTTCACCTCCTCTCACTTCCAGCCTCTAGCCCCCTGAATCAATCCCCCTTAAAATCCCATCTTTTTCTAGAAGCACCATCCTGCCTGGTGCTGTGTAGACAAACCCCAGGATGCCACCTGGCTGCCCAGGGGTCTTCAGAGCAGCTTCACTTTCCCCTCACTCAGGTTTTTT
Source organism: Heliangelus exortis (assembly GCF_036169615.1). NCBI lineage: Eukaryota > Metazoa > Chordata > Aves > Apodiformes > Trochilidae > Heliangelus > Heliangelus exortis. Next base: position 5,335,288 of record NC_092445.1, on the reverse strand, counting down.
TCTTCCTCTCCTCCCCAAGGTACCTTTGCTGTGGTTTCTCTCCTGTCCAGGGATGGGGAGCAGCTCCCTGGGGCCCTTTAGGTCTCCTGCCTCTTGACTTTGAGCTCAGCATCCCTCATTCCCCCCAGGTTCCCTTGCACATCAGTGTGGAGAGGGAAGGGCTGGCTCAGCACCTCTGTTTTTTGGGAGATGTAGCAATGAACTGAAGCAGGAGCTGGCAGCTGAGCCACATCCCTGCCTGCTGCCCTGGAGGGACACCCATCCATCCCCGTTCCTCTCTCCATCCCAGTTCCTCTCTCCTGCCCCCCTCACAGACAGAGCAGCAAACCCAGCTCCCTCCCCAAATGGAAACTGAAAACAATTTTCCTTTCAAAGCCTTGCTAATGAGCATTGATTGGGCTCAGCTCCCTCATCTTTCCAGAGATGTTGCAAAAGTCTAATGAATTCAAAAAAGCAGTTTAAAAAAAGTAGTATTAAAAAAGAATAAAGAAAAAACAAGTCTGCAGAAAGAAGAAAGAAGAAAAAAAAGAAGTATTTAAAAACCAAGGGTTTGCATCTGCCCAGCTAGGGGGGTGGGGGGAGCTCATCTCCATCTCTCCCACTCACTCCCTCTGTGGGAGCTTGGCATCTACCAGCACTTCAAAATTTAGAGTCTCCTCCAGACAAATCACCACAGAGGGAGAGCTGCCCCCTCCCCACAGGACCCCAACTCACCAGGAGCTCTTGTGCAAGGACAGACAGCTCAGGGGTGGGCATTGCCCAGCACAGAGCCCAAGGTACAGGACTGGGGCTGCCCAGGTGCTTCCCAAGCTCCATCACGGTGAGGGCAGAGTAATTTCTAAGGTTGGTTTATTTGCTGCAAATTCCTGGCAGTAAAGAACACGGGGGAATGAGCTGATTCTGTGCAATCTCCACGTTAGATGCAATTATATCTTATGATCTGGTAAAAGCCAGGATTTATATCCTGCTTTGATGGGCAGCCCTTTCCTTCCCCTGGTGTTAGAGCCATAAATTTCTCTCCTTCTCATTATGCTTTATCAGTGTGCAAATGGCTTGGAGAGCAGGATATTTGAAATGCTGAATTAACATACAAAAGTTAAAAAGCAACAACAACCAAAACCC